>NC_057807.1:670917912-670919731 GCF_018294505.1 Triticum aestivum | reverse complement strand
TAAGTATATATAATAGATGGAGTTTGCAAGTCAGATCTCAAGTACTTTCAACATAGAACAAAAGCATGTTTCACAATGTTTACCTGCCCTTGGCGACGATGGTGCACCCAACTTAGTTGTGGCGCGAGTTTTTTTTTTTTGGTGTGTGTTCGAACATTTTCAAGTACATGTTTTTGAATATTTTTCCGAATATGTGTTAGACAATTTTGAAATACGTGTTGATTTTTTGAATGATACAAAAGATTGTTTTTTTTAAATGCAAATGTTTTCTTTTACATTTTATTAAAATGTCAGAAACACAATTTTGAAACTCACGAACAGTTTTCTTAAATGTAATGTATATTTTTTTAATGGTGCACAACTAATTTTTATTTACATGAACTTTTTTTACATGATAATTCTATATTTTCAAAGTGGATGTACTCAATTTTTTGTGAAACACGTGAACATTTTTAATTGATACAAACATTGTTAGTGCTATCAATGTTTTCAAAAATTAAAATAAACAAAGAATTTTCCTATGTTTAAAATTTTATAATTCTCGATGAAAATTTAAAAACATATTAAGTATATTATGTTTCCTGAAATTTATGTATTTACATTTTCTTTGATAATTGGAAAAAAAGAAAATATTACAACTACCTGCGTGCTTATGGACCGTTCCATTTAGGACTCCTTGACGTGACACGGATAGTTGCCGACGAGACACAATTGTGCCCTCAAAAGATCGTAGGTCCCTTTTTTTTTAGACATTTCATAGATCCTATTTGAAACTCGGCCTCCTGACGCCCCAGTTCGAGCCAGCCCAGAGTTGCTCTGTTGTTTCTCCTCTGCTTGTTCCTTTTATTTTTCTTCTTGCCTTTTCCTGTGTCTGTTTCTATTTCTTTTCTTTTCTTCTACATTTTCCTTTTTTTATTTTTTCATGTAATATACAAAGTTCATGGTGTGTTTATATAAGGAAATGTATGTTGTATATTTGAAGAAACGTTCATCCTATATTAAGAAAATGTTCAACATATTTTAAAAAAGTTCATTGCGTATTTTACAATTTTCAGCGTATATCACCAAAATTTTCAATCTGTATTTAAATATTTGTCAGCACATATCACAAAAAAATCAATGCAAACTAGAAGAAAAAGAATAAAAAAGAAAAACTGAGAGAAAAAAGTATGCAAAATAGCTAAAAGAAAAGGAAATGAAAATGAAGAGAAACCGACATGTGGCCCCCATATGTCAAACAAATGGTTATCTTATGTGCAGGCCCCAATTTTCTGGTAGTATTTTCAAACCTTATCTTGGAAAGTGGTAGTTTTATGATATTTACACAAGTTAATGTAGGTAGTTAGCCGACACCCATTCCCTCCTTGGCCTCATCCAATTCAGTAGCAACAACACAAGAAACTGCAACAAATCATGCTAAAAAGGACTCCATGAAGGAAATAAATTATGTATATAACCAGCAGTGCACGTGATGCAAAAGAAACAATCCCTTCCCAACTCGTGTGTTTTAACTTATAATATGATTAACAGGGTGCCCAACAAATATATTTTGCTGGTCGCTCGAGTAACAACCTCTTTATATTGGAGTCACTCTACAGACAATCTTTTAATAAACAAAAATTTGCTCAAATATACATAAAACTACAGGCAGTTTGTGAAAAGTTGTTTGGTAAATTGAGCCCACAACGTCTACATAAAATCACCCCTACTACATAGATATGTTGTGAGAAAATTCGGAATTGAGCCTATTTTCTCTACCAGCATCAGCTAAACATTGGTCAAAGACTATGTTAGTAATTTCTTTATCCAATCAAAGCAG
>NC_057807.1:670917383-670917902 GCF_018294505.1 Triticum aestivum | reverse complement strand
ATCTCAGTCAAGCTCCATACATTGACATTCATCATGTCCTATATTGTCAAAACTTTATTCAAATAGTTTTTTCTGTAGTCTTTGATCAAATAACTTGACGTGTGTGCTCTCTCAATCAATGAAAACCATCCTAGGTCAAGAGTTCATCGACCAAGAACTCAGGTGATGGATGACACTCTTGTGCGAATCCGACATGCATGTCGTCTACCGATGCACCATCCTAGGCTACCAGGATACGCTGTACGCCTAACGTCGCACGCAGCTCTACCATGAGCGTCGGATTGAAAGCACGATGGATTTCATCTTCGGCGATGCGAAGTGTTCCATAAGTGCATCATCCTAGCACGCCCGCCACTCAAAGGACAACAACACCATCACAACTCAGCCCCCTCCCCCCTCCCAAAACACATTCATATTGTGTGTACTGCCCTGACATCTCAGTCAAGCTCCATGCATTGACATTCATCATGTCCTATATTGTCAAAACTTTATTCAAATAGTTTTTTGTGTAGTCTTTGA
>NC_057807.1:670907053-670916832 GCF_018294505.1 Triticum aestivum | reverse complement strand
CAAAACACATTCATATTGTGTGTACTGCCTGACATCTCAGTCATGCTCCATACATTGACATTCATCATGTCCTATATTGTCAAAACTTTATTCAAATAGTTTTTTGTGTAGTCTTTGATCAAATAACTTGACGTGTGTGCTCGCTCAATCAATGAAAACCATCCTAGGTCAAGAGTTCATCAACCAAGAACTCAGGTGATGGATGACACTCTTGTGCGAATCCGACATGCATGGCATCTACCGATGCGCCATCTTAGGCTACCAGGATACGTTGTACGCCTAACGTCGCATGCAGCTCTACCATGAGCGTCGGATCGAAAGCACGATGGATTTCATCTTTGGCGATGCAAAGTGTTCCATAAGTGCATCATCCTAGCACGCCCGCCACTCAAAAGACAACAACACCATCACAACTCAGATGCGGCTAACGACCGACAGTGCTGGTGGCTTTTCATTCCAGTTCTGTGAGGTACCCACTGCTGACTAGCTCCATAAGCTCATTGCATGTTTATATACAAATATGTTCATTGTAAATTTAAGAAAATGTTCACCATGTTTAAAAAAACTATTTCATATTTTTAAACTGTTCAGGTATATCACAAAAATGTTCAATGTGTATTTAAATATATTTCACCGTACATCACAAAAATGTTAAATGTGTATTTAAATATTGTTCAGCGTATATCACAAAAATGTTCAATGTGTATTTAAATATTGTTCAGCGTATATCACAAAATTGTTCATTTGTATATAAAAAAATTCACCATATATTCGGAAATTGAACAGTTTGTTCATGTTTTTCAAAAAAATATTCACATTTAAAAAGTTTGTTTGAATTCAAATTTTTCACAATTTTGAATCATTATTCACTTTTTTCAGAAAAGTTGTTCACGAAGAGAAGGTCGTGCCCAAGCTGTCAAGTTTAGCAAACAAGTCTTGGTACTTGGACAGAGCTGTGAGCAACCATATGACCAGGGATGTTGAGAAGTTTGTCGAGTTGGACTGAAGAATCACTGGTTCAGCTCCCTCTGGTGATGGTTCAGTGGTGGGCATTGAGGGGCGTGGCTCAGTACTCTTTGTCGCGCACAATGGAGACCACCGGCTTCCGACAGATGTTTACTTCATTCCGAAGTTGAGTAGCAATATCATCAGTTTGGGGCAACTAGATGAATTTATCTGCAAGTACTCAGTGGACGAAGGGCTGATAACGATATTGGACAAAGAGTAAAAGAGCACAAGGTGGTGGCGAAAGTAAGAAGGGCATCGAACACACTGTACATACTGAACATTGAACAGTCTGAACCAGTGTGGTTATGGCATGCTCGTTTGGACACATAACCTTTCATGCTCTACTTAAATCAGACTGTGGTTGGCATGGCAGGTGGTCTAGTGAAGAGCAAGGGGCTGCCTCGACTGTTTTGGGTGAAGCAGTGTTCACTGCAGTTTACCTCCTGAATCGTGCACCGACGAATTAAGGGTGTTCGTGGTATCGCACCCTATGAGGCGATGTACAAGGTGAAACCAAGTGTTGAGCACTTGCACACATTTGGTTGCGTCGGACAAGTGAAGAAAGTTGGTGGTCACCTCACAAAACTAGCCGATTGAAATTCAGAGATGGCCCTGCTCGGGTTTGAGCCAAACAGTATGGCCTATGTATAGGATGTTCGATCCTTGTGCAAGGAAATTGTGTACTCGGATCACTCACGCCGAGTTCTACTTTCCATTTACAACTCTCGAGTCAGCTAATTAAAACTTCTCAGACAGCACCGTCGAACAAGTCAAAATTGCTACACTCAGTGGGAGGTATCTGAACATTTCTCTACTACAGTCCAGCCTAGGTAGCTACAATGGGACCAAACAGTGAAGAAACTGATCTGAACAGAGAGACGAAACGAATCAAGAATTTTTGGACGTAAGGATGAGTACCATCCCAGCTGACAAAACTGCCGATCTTCCTACTCCACCGGCGACCGGCCTCCGCGGCGTCCTGCTTGCTGAGCTCGGCCATCTTCTCGGAGTGATCGCTGATGATGCTGGCGGCGCGGGCGTCCTCGGGGAGCACAATCTGGTACCCGTCCTTGAGCGCGTCCATGCCGTCGCCGTCGAGTAGCAGCTGCCAGAAGGCGCCGCCGACGAGCGGCCCGCCCCGCGACGCCGACTCGTAGATGGCGTCGAGCACCATGCCGAGAAACCCATCCCTCCTCTGCGTGGCGGACGTGGCGTTCTCGCCGCCCTCCTCCCAGAGGAACTTACCGTACTCGGTGACGAGGAGCGGCTTGCGGAGGTGGCGCTCGGTGTCGCGGACGTGGGACGCCGTCCAGTTGCGGAAGAAGCGCGCCTGCTGGTCGGCGGTGGAGCCCCAGAGCCAGACGTCCGGGTAGAGGTGGATGGTGGCGAAGTCGATCCCGGCGGCCTGGTGCGTGGCCACGAAGTTGGTGCCGTAGTAGATGCCCCACGGGTTGAGGTCCTTGCTCTCGTGCGCGCCGTCGCCGTAGAAGCCCTCCAGCCCCGCCGTGACCAGGTGGGCTGCGTCGATGGTCTTCAGGTACGGCGCCATCTCCTCCACCCACGCCTGCACCAGGGCGCCCGTGGGCTCGGCGCCGCACCGGGGCTCGTTCATCAGCTCCCACCCGAAGATGGCCGGGTCGTCCCTGTACGCCACGCCGGTCACCGTGTTCACCCTCGTCAGCACCGTCTGCATCACACGTAGAGGAAGAGAGACATCATATCATTTGGGTTTAGATCATGAACGTGACAACGTAGTCATTGACACGTATGTATATGGCACGTGTGGCGATGAATGAATTGATGATTACCTTGACGTGGTTCTTGTAGTAGGACTTGATGAGGGTGTTGTTGAAGAAGTCGTCGGCGGAGGTGAGGTTGTGGGCGGCGGCGCCGGCGGCGACGTCCTCCCTCGCCCACTGTACGTACTGCCGCTTGCCGCCGAAGTCGTCGAAGTTGTTGGTGAGGCAGAGGAGGAGGTATATCCCGTGCCGCCTCGCCTCGGCGATGACGAAGTCCAGACCCTGCATGCCAAAACCAAACCACACAAGCTGTCATTCTGCACTGAGCAAGCTAAGCTAGCTTTCTTTGTCGGCACGTAACGTCGGCATCGAGCAAGGCTGGTCGACGGAGGTCACCGGCCTTACCTGGAACATGTCCTCGTGGTAGACGCCCGGCGAGGACTGCAGCGGGGACCGCCCGCCGTCGCTGAAGGCCCAGGTGCGCGCGAGGTTGAGGCCGTGCGCCGCCGCCTGCCGGAACGCCGACACCACCCCGCCCCTCCGCGACGGGTCGGACGCCATCTCCATGAGCCAGTACGCGTTGAACCCGCTGAGGTAGACCGTCCGGTCGCCGTCCCCCGCCACGAAGCGCGTGCCGTCCGTCCGCACCATGCCGCCGTCGCCCCATCCGGCCGCGGCGCCATGCCTCGGCACCGCGAGTAGTAGGAGGAGGAGGAGGCTGATCACGATAGCCGGCGGCCGTGGCCTCATCGCCGGCCTCCGCGCGCTACTAATCAAGCTTTGGTTTGCACGCCTTTTGGCAGCAGACAGAGCGCGCCCACGCGTACGTGCAGTGCTCGCTAGCTTGCCTAATTTGGCGCGAACTTAATTGGTGCTGCCGCTGCTCGGCCGGCGCGCGCGCGCGTAGTAATATACGGCAGAGCTAGCAGAGCTCACGCCTGGAACACGCCGATCGGCACCTCATCACTCTCTACGTACGTGGACAAACACGTCGATCGATCCACGAGAGCGACTGCTGTGTTTGAATAGCTTTGTGTTGAGTGTAATCAGGCCATTGTTGTCTTCGAATCGAGCTTCGTGTTAGAGACACGCTGACGCCGGCGGCCGAGCTGGAGCGTCTGCCATTTGACGTGTAGGCGGTAGGCGTAGCGGCCGTGGGCCCCACCTCCCAGAGAAGGGGAAGTTGGATTTCCAAACGCTGCGCTCCACCGCAACGAGCCGGCGGCTCTCTTGGTGGCTAGCTTAGCTAGGGAGTCCCGTCACGTTATAAAATCGGCACCTGGTCCGTGGTCGGCCGGCCGGCCTGGATCAACGGTCAAGATTCCGTGCCGAACGAACAGGGTAGCTACTACCGTCACGTAACTGTAAAAATTGTCGACGTAAAGCGAGCAGAAGAGCAGAGACGTACGTACGTATACCGCGCGTATGCGTTTACGTCGGCAACGATCTAGGCGGCGCGTGGGAGATGAGCCACGACGGCAGAGGCCGGCGGCGCGCGGCGGTGTCGGCTGTCGACTCGACGTCAACAACGTACGGGCGTCGGCGCGTGGCCTGCGCATTAGAGCTACGCTACAGAGTACAGCGAGTGACCAGGAGTCCAGGAGTCTCAAGCATTCGACGACATACAGGTTTAATTATCTGATGTTTTGCATGCTGGTGTTAGGGGCTTTCCTTCTCGAGAAGGATAGCTACCTTAGAGCATCTTCAACAGGCGCTTAAAAAGAGCTTCGCATGCTAAAAGTTTGTTTTTTGGCGCCGGACAGCTCCAGCAGAAGCTGTAGCGCTAAATGTTTTTGCGCGCGCGCTGAAAAACGCTATCGCGCGCAGCATATTTGGGGCGCCGGATTACGCGCGCTTCACAATTTGCACTGTCTACTTTTTGGGCGCGCGTTTTTAGGCACCTGCTAAAGCAAAGTTGGTCCCGACGCTTTAAAAGTGCTACAGTGACGCGCTATACTATTTATTGGGCGCGAAATTTTTGTGCGGCCGTTGGAGATGCTCTTAAGCTAGGGATCCCGTAGGAAGGCCCAAGAGGTGCCTACAATGTGCAGTGCAGTGCACCTCAGATCGTACGTGCACATCCGCAACGGCAAGTTACGGAGAAAAGTCCATATTTCAACCCTCAACTAACCACGGCGTTTGTTGTCAACCCTCAACTCTAAAATCGGTCGGATTTCAACCCTGAACTTGTCACACTGTCCACTTTACCCCCCTTGACTCGGTTTGAGGCTAGTGAAGTGGTTTTGACCCGGTCAAAGCTTACTGGGCAGCCCAGTCAGCATGCCACGCACACAGGTCCAACCTTATCCCCATCTCTCTCTCGTTTGTTCAGTCTCACCCCGATCCAAATCGACATGCCGCCGCGTTGGTCGCCGCCGCCCGCAGTCATGACCTCCTCGCCGGCGACCGGTAACCGGGCACGCCGCCACCGCCGCCTAGGACGCCGCCGCCCGGGGCCAGCACCTCCACCGCTGCCTGGGATGTCGCCGCCCGCGGCCACCACCTCCACCGCGGCCTGGGACGCCGCCGCCCGCGGCCACCACCTCCACCGCGGCCTGGAACGCTGCCGGCCGCGGCCACCACCTCCACCGCGGCCTGGAACGCCGCCGGCCGTGGCCACCACCCCCACCTCCACCGCAGGTTTGCCCTCTCTTCCCTCCCTTCCTCCCTCTGTTTCCCTTAGATTTTAGTTGCTGCTGCTAACCCTAGCCGCCGGCGAGCTGCTGCTGCTAGCTTGGGCGAGTTGTTGGTGCTGCCACCGCCGGCAAGCTGCTAGCTTGGGCTAGCTGCTGCTGCTGGTCCTGCCCTTGCACCCCTTGTTAATAGTGATTTTCCCCCTTTCTCTGTTGCTGAAACCGTAGTAATGATTTCTTATTCTGTTTTCTCATCTCTTGTAGATTGAATGGATCCTCTGGATTTCTCATCTCCATGCCCTCATGCTATATCATGCATTTTTTTCAAAACCAACAACATAGATGATTACATTGACAAGTGCTATAGCATAGAAGCATTCAAGAAAACTTATGCTTTTTGCCTTCAACCTGTGGAAGGCAGACCTGCATGGCCTGTGTCTGAGAGGCCAAGACCTAATCCACCAGGGGAGATTATGATGCCCGGTAGGAAGAAAAAGCAAAGGACCAGAGAGCAACAAGAGAAGCCAAGGTGTGCCACTAGGGTTTCTAAGAGAGGTACAAAGATAAGATGCAGCATGTGCAAGCTACATGGGCACAACAGGACATCATGCAAAGCAAGAAATGGCACAGGGAGTTCAAATACACCAACTCCTGAGCAAGGCCAAGGTCCTGCTAGAAGTAAAGCACCATCAGCTGCTTCCAAACAGTCTGCTGCAAGCCAAACTGCAACAAGTAGTGAAGCACCATGTGCTAGTCAAGGGCCAGATATGGTACACTATCCAGGAAATATGCATGAGCAAACCTGATTACACTATCATGTATATATAACTAACATTTGCCATGTTTCTTGTAGCCTTCACGCCAGAGCAGCACTAGGCAGAGCAAAAGGAAGGCCACTGAGGAAGTGGCTGCACCTAACCCAAAGAGAAGGGCGCCAACTGGAAGCAGCAGCAGGTCCAACAATTTCTCCGGAAATACAATTAATGTGCAAAGAAGCTCCAATGTCAATGTTAATGTATCTACCGGCAATTCTAGCGCTAGAGCTAGCAGCAGAGTTGTCAAGCACACAAACAAGTATACGGGGTTTCGAAGGCTGCTTGGATTTCAATCATGAATCAGCTAGCAACATCGCTGCTTGCCAGAAATGCATTATGTATTGTGTGAGACATCTATGTGTTGTGTGTGAGACCTCATCTATGTATTGTGTGTGAGACATCTATGTTTTCTATTTGAGACATCTATGTGTGTTTGCAATCATCTTTTCCGTATGATGACCAAATGCTACCAAATGGTACCAAAATGCTGCCCAAATGCTGCCCAAATTTTGAACCGAAAAAAAAGTGCCCAGAAAATTCTGAAAGTTTTACACAACACCACTCATATAATGTTCAGATAGCTGGGAAATTTTCAACTTAAATGGATTTATAGATTGAGAGAACCATCAAATTTTCAAATTCAGCCACTATTCAGTCAAAATTTTGAACCGAAAAAAAGTGCCCAGAAAATTCTGAAATTTTTACACAACAACACTCATATGATGTTTAGATAGCTGGGAAATTTTCAACTTAAATGGATTTATAGATTGAGAGAACCATCAATTTTTCAAATTCAGCCACTATTCGGTCAAAATTTTGAACCGAAAAAAAAGTGCCCAGAAAATTCTGAAATTTTTACACAACAACACTCATATGATGTTTAGATACCTGGGAAATTTTCAACTTTAATGGATTTATAGATTGAGAAAATCATCCATTTTTTAGATTTACACATGGCATGCTGATTGGGCTGCCCAGTCAGCTTTGACCGGGTCAAAACCACTTGACTAGCCTCAAACCGAGTCAAGGGGGGTAAAATGGACAGTGTGACAAGTTCAGGGTTGAAATCCGACCGGTTTTAGAGTTGAGGGTTGACAATCAAACGTCGTGGTTAGTTGAGGGTTGAAATGTGGACTTTTCTCCAAGTTACGTGGCCATTGTCGCTCGCTCTCCATGTGTCCATGACCATGACGTGACTGGTGTGTTGCATTATAGGATGTGATACATATATAGTAATCAGTAATGTGGCTCGAGGTTCCGTTGGTCTCATCGAAGGCCTCGTCGCGTCTCCCGTTTGACGCGTAGCTGCACATAGAAGTTTCACGGGGCCCACATATGGGAAGGGAAGAAAGAAGCAATTGTTCTACTCCACATTTTCGCCCCGGGACCATGCCAAAAAAAAAAAGATTTTCGCCTTGGGGTAGATCCATCCCATGCACCAGACATATCTGGGCAGCACCGTCGCATGACCGTAAAAACTGTCGACGGAGAGGGAGAGATCAGTTGTGCACCACCATTTCCATTTGTGGTGGCCCGTCGCCACATGGCGGTATAGGAAGAGCGCTACATATGCCGCAGTGGCTCGTCCGTCGGCCGACCAGAGACAGCGCCGATCGACCTTGACGTAAATACACGCGCGCGTGGCCGACTTATAAAGTGCACTGACATGCTGTTGGTCAATTGCCGGAGAGGGGGAAGAGATGATTTTAAGCGAAGCAGACCAGCTCCAATAGCTTTTCCAAAGACCTTCCCTAAAGGTCATTTATGGGATGATCATATAATTTATGACAAGTTGTCTAGTACTCCCTCCGTTTCTTAATGTAAGTTTCTTACAGATTCTAATGTGGATTAGATACGGAGCAAAATAAATGAATCTACATTCTAAAACACGTCTATATGAATGGCACGTTGCCGGAACTCGCCAAAGCGGCTGTGGTTGGCGGTGCTAGTGATGGCATGGCGGTGGCCGAAGGAGGAAGAGGAAGCGCAACGGTGGGGAGGCTCGCCGATGGGCGGCGAGCGGTGTGGCCGGGGCGGGGCACATGAGGGAGCTCCTTTCCTGGCGTCGCGGTGTGAAACTTCATGCGGTGCTGGTGGTGACGCGGCGGCGGTGGTCGGCGGTACTGGTGGTGACGTGACTCGGCGACAACGGCGTGAGGGTGGGGAGTTGGGGGCAATTATATGAGATCCCATAAAAAAATCTGGGTTTACGGGGCTTTTGGAGGGCTATTTTCACCCGAACTTCCTGTAAACAATAGTTTTCTTATGGATATGGGAGCTATTGGAGTTACTCTAAGGCGGAGACAGGACGACATGTCGAGTGGCAGCGAAGATTGGGGACGTCTAACAAGGCCAAGCTAGGAGTGACGCGGAGGCAAGGACGGTATGAGAACTCCGTCTTAATGATGAAGTGCCACCATCGCCGAGCACCGCATCCTCCACGGGCCTCGTGTCTGTATACACCCACACCACCAAAACGAGAACAAGACGGGAAGACCTTATTTCATACTGACGACACCGCCATCATCTCGCCATCGTCGATCGAAGAAAATCTAACTTTATTCGACTGTACCTCTATCGGAGCGGAGACCAAGGGTACCCGCCAATTCCGGTCATCAGAGCGATAGACAAAGGCAAAGGAGGCCTGCAACCCAACAACCCAACATCAGAGAGGAGGCAAGATTGGTCGCCACTTAGGTCGTGGGAGTAGGTGGGTCCCCCTAATTCAACAGTTGTGCTACAAAACTGAGCAAATTAAAACATGGTCAACATCAGATCGGTGAAACCGAATAGCATTTTGTAAAATCATTCATGGTTCATAACCAGACAACATATATCCCATCAAAAAATGCCAAAGGTGAAAAACAAAATGGCTACGTTGTTGAGAGATAGAGAACATGAAGGCTTGAAGACAACACCTAGTCACGCCCTAGAACACCTAAGCTCCCCAATAAATCCCTCAGGAAGGGGAAACGACCCTAAGTGTCGCTGCTGCTGAGTCCGAAACAGACATGAGTTTTCACCCGAAACCCTGGCTCGGAGAGGAGAACCACAACGACATCCTCAAGAGGATAGAGGTACCCACGGGCACCCGTCGCGCCCAAAGCGTGAAGCTTTCGCTCGGTAGCTCGCATGTTCCATCACGAGGCACTCAGTACGACCGCGATGAGTACAATCCTCTAGATCTAGATCTCGATATCGTCGTGTCAACGGAAGAGAACGAGCCCGACCACCCTCCGCTACACACCTTGCCGCCCACATAAATAATGGACATAGAGACCACTGCAGTTATGATGTTCGCCCTCAGAGCCAACCATAGGCACTATCACCCGGTCCGTCGCCCCAGCATCCATGTCTCGAAGACACCGGCAACCGTCTACATCACATCATGCTAAACAAGCAGGGGGGGGGGGGTAGCGGAGGGCGCCTCCTTCCACTCCTAGCCTGACATCAGCCACCAAGTCACGACGGTCTAGCGATGAAGCGTCCACGCCTGCGTCCCCATCGAGTCCCGGTGGACTAGGGAGACAACTTAGTGACTGCAGACAGCTGCTGACAAGCAAGCCCCAGGCATATCCCTCTTG
>NC_057807.1:670855538-670906520 GCF_018294505.1 Triticum aestivum | reverse complement strand
ACTACCAACATGACGATGGTGGCGTGAGACGCGCGATGCAGTCGGCGAGGGAATCGGAGGGGGAGGGGGGGGGGCGATACCGGCTAGCGACTAGGGTTTGCCCCTCGTCGCTCATGGGAGGGGGGAGGGGTGTTCAGCCATGTGATAGTCCCGACGTATATCTAACAAACACCACTAATTTATGATACTTTCCACTACATGAGGTCTCCCATTCAAGACCACCCTCAGTTTTGCCAAGTTGATAGTTAATTCAGCCAGACATAAAAATGACTGCTTTGTATATGGCTAATATCCATTTTATGCTTTTCACATGATGTCAGGGATCACATCACGCGTGTAACACGTGCCGAGTAGTCTAACTGGGAAGACCCAACGCATCATCATCATCTAATAATTGGAAATTGCAGTCACTGTGTAAATAATGGACCGCGTCAATTAATTTTTTTTCTTGCGTGGGAGGATGCCGGCACCTGGTTTGGTGCTTCGCGTTGGCAGCCCATCCAACTGATCACACCAGCATAGCCAAAGCTGATATAGCTTAGCTGTGCTTGAGATGTGGTAAACAGAGAGCGCTTTTCCAAAATTTGTATTGTGAACCGTTTTACTTGGTAAAACTATGTCTAACAGAGGATACACTAATGTTTCACTAGAGTGGCACGCAGTAACATCGAGATAATGGGGGAGTAAATCATCAGCCCCCTACGTACAGCGCTCTCTCCTGCCTTTTTCCAAGTTGTGACTTCACCGTCGAGTGACCGGCCATATTTTGACTTTCAGGTTAACTTGTGGAGGAGGAGAACTAGGTGCTGATATGCTTGCCATTTTTTTACGTTTGCTCGACAGCCGACAAGGTAAATAAAACAAGCCAAACAAGCTTCCTCTGCACGAATTCCCTTGATCTGCAACAGCAGAGACTCTAGTAACCCGATCGATCGAGATAGTCTTAAATTTGATCGCTTTCGGTCTTGCATCTGCGAAGATCCCTGAAAAGAGCTGTGAAACGAACCCTGGTCGAACATCATGGACTGATGGAAGCACGGGACAGAGACCTGCACTCGGGTCGCTCGACGTGAACTTCTCTACTACTGCATACAGTGTCCGAGACGGTATCTGTCTTAATTGAGTGATCGTTGGGTTTCTTCAGATTAAATTTCTGTATGCCATCTTCAAGGATAGGACGCATTCGCCATGGACGCCCAGGAAGGATCATGCTTGGCTTCAGACCTGTCTACTGATGTATGGCCTGCCCGGACACATCTCCAGCCTCTTTTGGCCTGGGCTTCTCGTGTCAGGACAGGTAGGCATGGTGACATACTTGAGCTTTGGTCACTTCAGATGCGTCTCACTCACTCTGATCAACTCATGCTCTTCCACTTCCTTCTTTGAGATAAACTGTCAGTGTCGACAGAACTTTCCCTTTCAGAAGCTGAAGAAAATCCTTGTGATCAGCTCCCTTTGGCCTTGCGGTGCGAGGTCAGCTGACTGCAGATGACGGTTCTATCGAGTGAATTTTGAGCAGTGAATTCAGGCATGCATCAGCATCATCACATCTGATTACCGTGTCGGATGAAACAAAGATTGATCACCATGGGGCCTTGGAGGGTTGGATGATGAGTTGAATCAAGTTAATGTAGGCAGGTAGCTGACATGTTCGTTCCCTCGATCCTTCTTGGCCTCATCCAATCCATGAGCAACACCACCAAAACTGAAACAAATCACACTGAAAACGACGCCACGGCGAAATAAATACCGAATTAACCGGCAATGCACATGATGCAGAAAAACAATCCCTTTCCATCTTTTCTGATTTACTAGTTTCCAACTCGTCTTTACAG
This sequence comes from Triticum aestivum, assembly GCF_018294505.1. NCBI lineage: Eukaryota > Viridiplantae > Streptophyta > Magnoliopsida > Poales > Poaceae > Triticum > Triticum aestivum. The sequence goes on along the minus strand of NC_057807.1, from coordinate 670,904,685 downwards.
TAATATAATCGGATCAACAGGGCACCCAATGAATGCATCTTTTGTCAGTCGATCCAGATACAACCTCTTTATAAACAATACTACTACGCCTGATTCTAACACCATTTTGCGTGAAATGTGCGCCGTCAACTGTTAATATCAGTTCCCTGCATGTGTGATGAACCACGTAAAACAAAACAAATCTCGGTGTTTCTTCGCCTTTGGTGTTGTGGTTGCTTTTCTCGTGTCGTGGGCACCCGTGCTCCTTGATGTTTGAAAGGAGAAAAAAGTGTGCATTTTGTAGCACTCCTTTTCACACAGGTACATAGCCATTAGTAAGATAGATACCACAAATAATATGATTGACACCGATCTTGATCAGAAACGAAGAAGCAGAGGACGGTGCAGAGACAGTCAGATTGATGTTGTCTTCGTTTATTTGCAACAGATGATGCCTCCCTGCAAACAACACGTTTATGCCAAGCTATCAGTGTGTTGCTCTGCAAGAGTGAGACTTCAGCGTCACCATAATTACTGCTCTAATCATGCTTGGATGTCGTCAGGGTAGTGTAGCTGACATATCCACACTCTTTATTTAGTACTCCCTCCGTTCCATAATATAAGAACGTTTTTGACACTAGTGTAGTGTTAAAAACGTTCTTATATTTTAGGATAGAGGGAGTATGTTTTAGTCTAGCCACACTCTTTATTAATGATCATAAACAAGGTTCATGGGGATAAATTTATGTTCAGGGTATTAAGGAGCCACATATGACGTCCAACTGAAAATCCTAGAGCGTGCTTAGCGATACTATGTGCCTCAATATTGGTGCCACGTCCTTCGAAGATGAAGGAGCATCTCTCAAATTGCCTTGATGTTACTATAATCTCCTTGATAATGCTTGCATATTTGCCTCTCGTGCCTTCCTTCAAGTCATCTACCACATCCTTGCAATCCGATACTATGGTCACATGTGAGAGGGAGAGACTCAAGGCAAGAGATAGGGCTTGCCAAAGCTTCAAAAATTGCCGGGTCTAAGATCCCCGAATATTTGAAAGCCTGGATTTTTTTTTTTTTTGAGAAGAAGATTTGTTTTTATTTAGTAGAACCCTTTGTACACACACGTGCACGGCCCACCCGAATCTTTTTCTTTAGGCCCATCCGAATCAGACACCGTCTCGAACTCGTTTGGGTAAAAATAAAATCAGGCCCACTCCTCTTCTCGCCTCGTCCCGTCGTCTTACAGTTGGGATCGAGCCCAACTCGCTCAAAGCATAGGGTTTCGCCTGAACCGCCGTCGCCGTCGCCGTGGTCGTCGCCGCCATGTACAACGGCATCGGGCTGCAGACGGCGCGCGGGTCCGGCACGAATGGGCACGTCCAGACCAACAAGTTCTTCATCCAGCCCCGGACCGGCGGCCCGCCGCCCAAGGCGCCGCTCCACAGCCACGACGACGGCGCCGCCGGGACGCGGAAGCCGAACAAGGAGATCCTGGAGCACGACCGGAGGCGGCAGGTGGAGCTGCGGCTGGTCGAGCTGAGGGACACCCTCGAGGAGCAGGGCTACACGGAAGGCGAGATCGAGGAGCGCGTCGAGGAGGCGCGCAAGAAAGCCGAGCTGGAGGCTGCCCGCGGCGGCGCCGGGGGTGCAGCACCGCGTCCGGGCGAAGGGTATGGGTCCAAGAACCGCTCATATGTTTTTTTTTTCAATTCTGAGAAGGAGGCCAGTGACAGATATTTGGCAATGCGTTCATGTGCAAGTTTTCAATCTGATTTCTTCATTTGCTGTTGGAGGATATTCACATTGAAAGCATAATTGACTCCTGAATTTCGGTTCAGTATGACAACTTGTAGCTTATGCTGTTCCTAGTGAAGCATAATCTTGGTTTCCTGTACTGTTATTTTACAGTTCATGTGTGCAGTTGTATCTTCTGTTAGGTAGTTTGGCAATGCTTCCTGACAAGAAGGTAAACTCTTCTCAGGTTCATGGGTATGCAGAGCCACCATGTCGCAGCACGCAAGGAGAAGAAGCTCGAGGCGATGAGGGCTGCTCTTGGGCTAGATGCTGAGGTTGGACAGAAGAGGAACGCTCAAGTAGACAGTGGGGAGCTTGTACCTGGGAAGGATGGGTTCTGAAGAAGAATGTTGGACATCGATGTTCAGAGCAACAGGAGGGCTTTCAATTATGGTAACAGGCGTAGAGTAAGGGGAAAAAAGGGAATGGCAACAGCACAAGTTCTAAGAAGGGTAAGCATGGGTATGATTCAGAAGATGATTCTGAGACTGACCATGATGATGAGAAAAGGGGGAAAGAAACACCTGAAGAAATCCTTCTTAGATAGAGATGTTGATTCTGAGATTGTTCATAAGAAGGCAACTATGTAAGCTATGTATATCTAACCTGTGCTTTTAATTGTTGGAGATGAACCTTGCTAAAACTTGGCTTGATGCTTATTTCAGAAGGGAGATTCGATCATTTGCCCCGCATTATTTGGGCACTTGATCATTTGCCCCGCATTATTTGGGGACTTGATCATTTGCTTCCCTTTACTTAGGATTACATGATTAGCCCCCATTTTACTTGGATTTGTTGACCATTTGCCCTATTCCTCAATTTACTGATTACTTAATCTTTTATATTCCAGATACTCCCTTTAATTCAAATTAATTTTACAAAATTGTACTATGGCTGCGACAATTAATTTGGATTGGAGGGGGTAACATATGTGGCACCTTTTGCAATTCCTTGTATCCATTTGCTACAGATGATGAACAAATACCATGATATGATTGACAGCGACCAAGAGGACGGTGTGGATTGATGTTATCTTCATTTATATTTGTAACAGATGATGCCTCCCTGCAATCAGCACGTTTATGCAAGCTATGGGCGTGTTGCTCTGAAAGACTAAAACTTCAGCGTCACCGTAATTACTGCTCTAATAATGCTTGGTTGTCATCAGCCTAGTCTAGGGACCAATCAGTGTATCCCAATTACTGGTGTATCTCTTATCAGCTACCAAAATGATATAAACCATATATATACTCCTATCTTTCAGAAAACAAGCACAGATGCATTACTGTGTACATATGAATTCCGTAATCAGGATTTCACATGCCAACAAAGAGGCTTCCAGATATCTACTAGTAGTACTAAGTGTTGAAGCTGCCAAAGTGTGTGATTCTTCTCAGTTATTTTGCTCAAATCGGCACTCTGAATGTTCATGTTCAAAGTGTTGGTTTTACAAGGCTGCTTCGGCAGAAGCCAAATTGCAGAAATAAACAGAAAATGAATCTTCCATTTGTAAGGCTGATTCATTGTTGATACAAAGATCAGATAACATTAAAGAGGGGCCATGTCCGCGGAACAACCCAAATGACTACAGAAAGAACTTTGTTCAATAGACGGGAAAGAAAAGAGAATATTACATGCGATCCTGAAAATATCAACAGAAAATTCAGAACTCAAGTCCGTTCTCTCTAGCAGCATCGGCTAGAGCTTTGATGCGGCCATGGTAGAGGAAACCCCCTCGGTCAAACACCACTTTGGTGATTCCTTTCTCCAAGCAGGACTTGGCAATCACTTCACCAATCTTTTGTGCCACTTCCTGGAAACCAAGCACCGCAACATTGAACTCTCGTCAGAAACTAAGCATAAGCCTTTCATTAAGAAACAACTACATATGCAAGTTTTTTTTAATCTTTGTCTATATTGCAACAGACCAGTAAAAACAACTGTCCAGAAAGCATCATGGGCCTTTACTGGCTTGTAGAGCATAGATGTTATGAGTACAACCCACAAAAACATGTGTATCATCGGAAAGCTAGATGTCTAAAATCATCAAAAGCAACCACACAGGTTATAATCATCTTTTATTTTCTGAGTGCAGAGCACGGATTTCCATGAGTATTCTTCGGAGATACATCAGTACAATGTTCCCTTGGATTATCAGAGTTTCAATAGTCTACCTAGAAGCTACTGCCCTGCCAATATGGCTCCAATCATCTCACCTAGTGTAGGCTTCGACTCGGTGAATCAAAGAACTAATAATGGTCATTTGATTGACTGAAAAATATCGCAATGCCAGCAATTGAACAATCATGAATCATCTATGGCAAACGTCTATTTATGAACTATGAGTCTTATTGCTCAAATATAAATAGGGAAACAGAGAGAAAGGTGCTTTATTGTTCCACCTCTCAAAATCTCTATTCGTTCAATTAAACCTGGGTTTGGTCAATTTTTGGATGAAACTTTTATTAGATTCATGGTGATAAGTCTATGATAAACAAAAATGATATAGGAGAGTATAATAGAGAGCCAGTTTGACTGCAAGTCCTAACTGAAACTAATTTCTTTTCCAAAGGTGCTGCCAGTTAAAATGGTATACAATACTGTATACGCAAGCGAGCATAGGATCACAAAACTAGTTGATAAATGTGCATTATTCTAGGACCATATTAGCTTAATACGGAGTATGAAACAAAAAGGTATGGATAACTAAAAATAATAAAACTTACAGTTGTTGGCCCAGCAGAGTACTCAAGCTCCTTTGAAAGAGCTTTGTGCATTGTTGAGGCTGAAGCCAGAGTGCACGACTTTGTATCGTCGATCACCTGAGCATACAAATGCTTGTTTGAGCGGAAAACGCTGAGTCTTGGCCTCTCCGTGGTGCCGCTAACCTGAAAGGAATTATGTACAATGACACAAAGGCCTGATTCCATTGGCAAAAACATAAGCATATACAATGTAAATGCACATAGCACCATTCGTCACCCTCTGAAACTGTTTTTGTCTTGGTTTCTATCCTAAATTCAAGTGCATGCCCTTTTGTGTTTCTACAACACTTGGTTTCTGTGCCTAGCTTGCATTTCCTGCAAGAATGTAAGATATAACTTAACCCGCTCCTGTCCACCATGGCAACCCCCTGATTCTGCCTGTATCCAGTGGCAGTCATTGGTTGAAACACTTGTATGTAAAACTAACTACGGGAGGCAGTGCGTCAACAGGAGCTCAAGCGCCCAACCAGACAGCTTGTAGGCATTCGAACATCCAAATGTAAGCTACAGCCGCAACAAACTAAGGACATTTCGTCAAACGCTTTAACGGCATGGCATTGCCCTATGAATTCCATAGAGAGAGAGAGAGAACGCGCGCGCTTCCAGCGAAACCATTGACCGCGCATTGGAAGAGAGACTTGAAAATACTGGATGCCAATCTTCTTCCCGGAGGTTCACTAGTACTAGTACCTTCTTGCGGAGGCGGTCGTGGCGGGCGATGCGGTCGGCATTGGGCGTGGACACCTTGGCTTTGGCGAGGACGACCAGGGCGGCCCGCCGCGCCGGCGAGTGCGAGGGCGCGGAGGCGCACGGGAGGTGGACGCCGCGGCTGCCCGACACGAAGGCCGGGAAGGAGTGGGTGGCGCCGGCGAGCGCCGGCGAGGCTAGCATGGCTCACTTGCGCGCTCTGCGCTGCTGGTCGCTGGGGTTCGCCGTCTCACGCGCCTAATGGCTCGCCTTATCCTATCCACCCTCTCGCGTTTCTTTAAGCTGCTCTGCGCTGCTGTCTGCTGGACCGAATTACAGAAACAACCTCATACTTTGGTCATTTTTCTAGTATCGTCTCATAGAACAAAAAGAAAAGCAAAATACACATAGTATGACAAGGCGTCTTAGGGCATCTCCAGCCGTTGGCCCCCCAGGGGGCGTCTAAAAGCGCCGCCTGGGGTGAGCCGGCGCAAAAAATGGCCCTGGGGGCGAGTCGGTCCCCAGCCGTCGGGCCCCAGGGCCGCCCCCAGGCGCGTATTAAAAAAAAAGGGCTAAATTTCGGCTAAACATGGCAAATTTCGGCGAAATTCGCGCATTTTCAGTACATTAACCTAATCTAAAAAAGAAAGGGGCTGAAGTCGTCGCCGCCATCGTCGTCGTCGGCCTTCTCCTCCTTGACGCGGGCGCCCCTGCTGGACCCGGCGTCGCCATGGCGGACTGGCGGCGGCGCGTCGTCGTCGTCGTCGTCGCTGTCGCATAGGACGACGACCCCGTCTTCATCGCGGCCGCGTCAGCGCTCCTCGAAGCGGCGCAGGGCGGCGCGCTGGTGCTCCTTCACCTTCTCCTGGCGCGCCTTCTCCATCGCAATGGAGTCCTGGCGCGCCCATTCTAGGGCCGCGTCGTCGTCGTCGAACTCCGCCTTCACCGGCGCCAGCCCCGGCTCCGTCTTCACCGGCGCCAGCCTCGGCTCCGTCTTCGGCTTGACGAAGCGCGGAGGAGCCGACGAGGAGGAGGCGCGCCGGCCGCCCTCGTTGATGACGATGCCGGCGCTGCGAGTGCGCCGGCCTAGCGGCGACTCCGCCGCGGGCTCGGCCTTGACGCCGAGCAGGGTCGGAGTGCCGGAGGAGTGCGATGAGGATCGGGAGAAGGAAGAGGAGGAGGAGGACCCGAACCTCCTTGGCGCCCATGGCCCGACGCGTCGGTGCTGCGCCGAGGGTACGCCAACGGCGGGTCGTTGCCGCCCTCGAGGTACGTGAACACGCCCTCGAGTGTGCGGCCGGGGACGCCCCACCAGAGGTGGCGCCCCTCGCTGTTCTGCCGGCCGCCGACCACCGGCGCGCCGTTGGTGGACGCCAATCGCTGCTGTTGGCGGCGCTTGAAATACGCCGCCCAGGCCGCGTGGTTGTCGGCGGCGTACTGGGGGAGGGAGAGTTGGGCGTCGGTGAGGGATGCGCGCACGATCTCGACCTCCTCGGCGAAGTACTTCGGCTTCGCCACGGCGTCGGGCAACGGGGGAATGGGCACTCCCCCGGCGCTGAGTCTCCACCCCGTTGGCCCGGCGCGCATGTCCGGCGGCACCGGGATGTTCGCCTGGAACAGGAGCCAGGACTCCTGTTCGCGGAGCGAACGGCGGCCGAAGCCGTTGGCCGCCGCCTCGTCTCCGGGGAAGCGTTCTGCCATGGCGACGACGGGGCTGGGCGGGCTCGGAAGAGGTAGAGGGAGGGGCTGGGCGGTGGCGCTCGGGAGAGGCAGGGAGAGGGAGGGGCTGGACGGCGGCGAGGGGCGGGGCTGGTATGGGCACAGGCGAGTGGAGGCCGCCGGCTTTTATAGCCGGGCCGCGCCCGTGTGTACGCGTGCGAGGGAGGGAAGGCGTCGGTGCGCCGTCCCGTGAAGCGCCGCCCATGAGGAATCTATGGCAAGGCTGACCGGCGGCAGCCTTGCCATTGATTCCCCGCGGGAACCGAGGCCGTTGGGGGAAGACGAGGCGCCGAGTCGCTGACGCGGCTGGCCCGCGTCTTTTTCACGCCAAAACAGCTCGCCCCGGTGCCCCCGGGCGCCCCCCAGCGCGCCGGGTTCGGGCTGAGTCCGCCGGCGCTGTTTTCGGCCCAAGCCGGCGAAAATCGGGCTCCGGGGGCGCGACTGGGCCGTTTTTTCGGCGCCGGCACGAAAAAATCGCCTGGGGAGGCCTTCCTGGGGGCGCGGCTGGAGATGCCCTTATGTCTTCATCAATCTTCAAGCTCCACAACTTCATTTCCCCGCCACACATGCCTTCCGTCCGTCCGCGCGTGACGGTGCTTCTCGCTGCTTCTGGAGACTGCGTGGCGACTGAGTGCGCGTCCTCGTCGGCAACCCTTCCCACACAATCCCCATCCGGTTTCCACGAAACAAACACAAAATCGCCCTGATTCTCCTTCCCACCATCTCGTGCATAGATTCCAGTCCTCCTCCGGCAAGTGTGAGAGCCCATCCAGATTTGATTTAGAACAACCTGGTGAGGAATAGAGAGGATTTTGGGAGCAGGTTGTGGTGTGTGGCGGTGACAGATTTGGAGCGTGAAGGGGGCTACAGTGGAGCGGCTGACCTAACATCTATCAGCTGCAATGGGGGACCTCACGACCGCATACCTTGAAGGAGTGGAGGGCAAACTCAAGAACTTGCAGCTCTTCGAAGCGGAAACGAAGGGGATCGGGATTGGTAGGAAGCAAGCATGCTCCTCATAGGTGAGCAAGCTTCAAGCAGTAGGCAAGCTTATTGTAGAGAGACTACTAGGGTTGAACATGTGGGAAGAACTCTTGGGGAGTCTGCAGCCCATTGTGGGGTGGATTGTGAAGATTTGGGCAGGACTAGATTTCTATTTATCTTCCAACAAAAGGTTGATAAAGAAAAGGCAATAGATGTCGTGCCATGGAGATTTAGCAATGACCTATTGGTGATGGAAGATTTTGTGCTAATTCGAACCATAGATGAATATGAATTCAAGACCATACATATCTAGGTTAGAGCTTACGGCATCCCAAATGGGTGAGCAAAGAGATGAGAGACTTAGTAGGAGAACAAATTGGAGAAATTATTGTTGTAGACCCAGACGTTAATGGTGATTCAATGGGGGCATTTATGCGGATCAAAGTGAGATTAGATATCATTGTACCAATTATGAGATTTATAACAACCTTCATTGAGGATGAGGCAGAACAAGAGCGGGAAGATGAAATGGTTTCGGGGGGACGATGAATCAAAAGAAATAAGAAAAAGGAAGAAAGAAAGGCAGGAAAAGATTGTCTCCTTCACATATGAGTATCTTCCCGTCTTCCGCTATAGTTCTGGAATTATTTGACATACTGAAAAGTCATGTACAACTAGATCTAGAAGAACAAGGTCTAGACAATTTGGACCATGGCAACATGCAAATCTGTACGACGGGAGCTCAAGCAAAGAAATAAGTAGGGGTTCAAATGATAAATGCAAATTGTGGCCAATCAATAGTGCAGGTACAAGGGGAGAAAATAGGGAAGCAATGGGACGTCCTGGCGAAGAAATATACCAAGCAGAGACGATGAGGGAGGACCAAGAAGGAGTGATGGGAATGAAGTGAAAGTCCTCTCAAACTAAACAGTGCGAGGATCAGGTAGTAGGGGAGGCAAAAAATCTGGATCTCGGCAGAATAGTGATACAAGACCCCACTGGGAAGGTACAAAAAACTAAAGAGAATCAAGTAAGGCTGAAGATAAGAATGACACTATCACAAAAGCAAAACATGGTTTTCAATGGCCAATAAAGGTTATATTGGAGCAGAACAGAGAAGAGGCCCAAACCAAAGAAGGAAATACATTTATGGAGTTAAGAAAAGGCATAAAAAGGGGTACCTTCAAGCGAATCGAGAGGAAGAAAAGAAACCAGCAAAACCAATTAAGTACAATAGGACAGAAGAACATAAATTATGATGGAAACTGATGAAGATACAGAACTAGCAAAGAAACCAACGATGGAAGTAGAGGAGGTTGAAGAAAAGGAGGAGAACAACTCTGAACCTGTGAACGCTAGGCTGCAGGGACTGCCTGGCGAGCCAAAATGAGAATTTTAGTATGGATTTGCTAGGGATTGGGGAATGGCCCGGCAGTGAGAGGACTTCTGGATCTCCAAAAGCAGGTGGACCTTGACATCCTCTTCTTATATGAGACCAAACTGGAGAAGAGGAGCATGGAAAAGTTTAAGTGGATGCTATGGTTGGGGAACATGATGGTGAGAGATTACGAGGGGAAGAGTGGAGGATTGGCATTTTTATGAAAAAAAGGTGTAAATTTGGAGCTGCTCAACTATTCCAAGTACCATTTGATGCCCGACTACCACGTCACCCAAGATGCATCAGAGGCCACCAAATTCATCGTTTGGAATTTCATCCGGGGCGATGAGTGACTGCCATCGACAAGTGTGGACTACACGCCTGGGCTTTGGTTCACCACACTGGGGAAAAGCTAGCTTCTTAAATACTCAAATGCACATGTGCGTAATTTATATCCTATATACGTGACATTAGTGGCCTCTCTATCCTGCAGATTCGATCGGGGGAAGGGAGGAAGGGGGCCATGCCCCCCCACCACTTCCATGGTTGGTGATAGCACCCCACCCATAGTAACAATTAGTTCTTTTGCGGTACCAACTTTACCATCTGAAGCTTCATCCAAGTTGACATGGCTGCCAATAATAAGTCTCATCTACATTTTGTCCTTTGATACACCATGCGTGGGAAAACTAACTAGCTAGATTTTCTAGTTACGCTTTGCACGTTTGATGTGTGTATTTTCTTTTAAGGTATTCTTGTTCATAGTTTCGTAACATCTCTCACAAATATAGATACACATAAAAATGAGTGTATATAGACATGTGAATGTCCCCTTTCTGTAATTAGGAATACTTCACAAAAAGTCATCTACTTTCATGTTTATAACCATCAGGTTAGTTGTAATTACAAAAGAAAACAACACGATACTATGTCGTTTGATCCTCTTTTCTAAAAAATCTCGTTTGAGGCATTTCATTACTACCGCATTTTATGGTATGTGAGCTGATTGAGATGTTGAACAGTTATGTCCTATATCATTGCTAAATAAATACCATTACACACATTGTAGAGTATATTTTGTATTATATTATTTGGTGATGTCAATATTTTCTCTATAAACTTGTAAAACCTTAAGAAGTATAGGTGGGCTCTCACCAGTGACGGGCAGAAGATGGAGACCCCCACTGGTAGTCTGGCCAGATACCAGTGGTGTGCGAGAAAACATACCCAACAGTGGTGTCAGCTTGCCGTGGTAGGAGGCAAAACATGCCCAACACTGATAATATTGTCTCAGGTTACCCGTGGGCCAAATTTACAAGTGGCGAGCACTTTGTCATGACCGCCACTAGTAATATGGGTCTGATTTTGCCTTGGTTAGCCGTGAGGCATAACTTATTAGTGATGGTCTCCTAGTCCTAGCTCAACCCGTCGCTGGTATAATATTTAGGCATTTTTTACTGGTTTTGTGTATTTTTTGGTTTTAGTGTTTTATGATTTTATGGTATTGTATGGAAAATACTTTGAACTTTGTATGTTTCATTATCTTAGGCATTTTATAAATATTGTTTATTTCATTGATAAAATTCAACATTGAAATGCAATCATTCTACATTTAAGAATTGCAAATGGTGGAAGAAAGAACATAACTAATGTTAATCAACATATATATTGGTCTTATGAAATAAATGTTTGGTTCTTTCAGCCATGCATATGTGAAAATTTAGTCACAAACTTAATTATATGTAATTGACCTTTTGAATTTTCAAAAAATTAAATATTGTCTGGGAACTATATAACTTTGCATTGTGTCATTATATGATCAATTATGAGCCCAGCCTCTCAGAAGTGCTCATATGGGTAAGTAGTGCGTGCGTGCATTTATAGAGGTGAGTGTGCGTGCGTGTTTATGAAAGTTTGCGGTTGTATTGTGTTTCTAAAAAAACACCATATATATTACGAGGTCGTTTCTAGTTTCTACAATTCCATTATGCAGTGGTATTACATAAAAAGTCACATACTTATATTTTCTTGCCAAAATCACACAATAGACCCATAAATGGTGAAAACATAGTATGCATTTGGTTTGTTTTAACCAACTTTATCGGTTTTTCAAACACCATAGCATCCTATTGTTCTAGAATGCCCGAAGCAGGGAGTGAAATAAATGAAATACAACATTAAGTCTCAAGAGCGAACAATCCACCGATTACACCTTACAAAAGTTGTCACTCCTCATCATTCCATCTGGCTAACCACCGAACAAAGACATTCTCTTTTTAAGTCACAGAACAAAATTGGCCCTCCTTTCAAATAAGTATAAGGACATCTTCAACACTATCTTTTAAAATGGACGAGTATTTAACCAAAAACTACCACAATTGACGGAAACGTGACGAAAAACTACCACTTTACGTTTTTGTGCGAAAAACTACCAAATTTGGACTAAACCGTGGCAAAAAACTACCAACTCGGGAAATCGCTCGCTTCGCCCGTGCTAACCCCGATTCTGACCGGTTGGACCCGCGAATCAGTAGCCACGCTGGCGAACGGACGGCCGCCGCGCGTTGACGGCCGTCAACGGCCCGTCCGCTGTCGGAACGGTGCCTGTCGGTGGGCCAATAAGTGAGAGCGAGCTCAGCCGCTCATTCTCCTCCTCCTCGCTCGCTCTCACTCGTCCTCACTCCATCCTCTCCCTCTCCCTCTCACTGGTGCTCTGACCTAGGTCAGCCTATCGCCGTCGCCGCCGCGGCCATTGCTGCCGGTAGAAGGTGAGGTTGCCATCCTGGTATGACGAGGACAGCTCGGACGAGGACATCAACATGGTTTCATTGGATCAACAGCTATTTGTAAGTGCATAATGGTGGAACAGAGTTAGGGTTAGGGTTAGTTCATCCAAATTGGAGATTCCAATTTGCTTTTGGTTTGATTCGAAGTTTCTTTTGCAGGAAACCCCTGACACTGTGGTGGAACCATCTTTCTGTGGTTCTTACACTGAATCTGAGCCGACGTGCATGATGCATCATCAGAGGCCGAAGAAGATGGTGGCTTTTGAAGGTTCTTTGACTGGCAGGCGTTTCCTGGGTTGTCCTATGCAACAGGTATTAAATCTTGAACGCTAACTTGTTTTGCTGGTGGAGATGTGTGATGTGTTTTGCTGCTGGAGATGTGAGATGTGTGGTGCAGCATGTGGTGCAGAGATGTGTGCTGCAGCATGTGGAAGCTATATATGAAAGTAGATCTTTAGTTAACTGAATTCAATACATGACTGAACCTGATAACACCTACAAGCAGATATCTTTAGTGTATTATGAACCTGAGAATATAGTTGTTAACTGAAAAAGAACAGAGTAGGTGTTAACTGAAAAAGAATAGAGTAGGTGTTAACTGAAAAAGAACAAAGTTAAATGAATTTATATCTACTGCTAAATGTAGTTGTTAACTGAATTTATCTCTAATGCTAAATGTAGCTGTTAACTGAATTTATCTCTGATGCTAAGTCAGGTGCATATTGATGTAAACAAAGGGTTTCAGTTAAATGAAATGACTTTATGACTTTAGTTTTCTGTACTAAGTTTGTTACTAAGTGCTTTGTGCTTAATTATAAATAATTGCTTCTGTAGGATGAAGGTTTGAACTGTGGGGTTGTGGAGTGGGTGGATGGTCCTTGGCCAGAGATTCTACAAAGGTGCCTAACCAGGATTTGGGACATGTATCATGAGCAGAACTTGGGTAGGGTGAATGACAAACAAGCCCATGAGAAAGAGGTGGCCAAGCTACAGAAGGAAATTGATTTCCTGTCAAACAACTACAGCCAGTTGGTGGAAGATGTATCCAACCTATTTGACTATCAAGATGGCAAGATGTCTCATGACATGGACTATACCAGTCAGGCAATCAATGAACTAGCTGAGAAGAAGAAACAACTTGAGGATCAGGCAAAGATTGAGTTAAGTATGGAAAAGCTGAAGCTTGCCAAGGAGCAAAGGTGCATTCTTCAAAGCCAAGCAGAGATCATTCAGAACATGAGGAAGGCCATGAAGGAAGTGGAGGGGGACAGGGACCTACTTAAGCAAGAGAAGAAGAAGTTAGAGTATCTGATTGCTGATCTGCTCAATGCTGGGCATGCCAGCAAAGCTAAGCTGGAGAGGATCAAGGCAATTATGAATGAGTGAAGTGGTTGGTTTGTGGGTTAAATAATTAGTAGGCCTATATATATAGCTGGCCTTGGAATGTTATGAGGGAGGGAGGTATTGCTATGGTTTAAGAACTACTTGGTTTTATCTATGATGTAATGACTATTATGTTAAGACCTACTATGCTAAGTACTCATGCTAAGTTAAGTAAGTAAGAATGTTTTATCTATGATGAGGTTGTTTTACTCTGCTTATATCATGTGTGGATAACTGACAGTAGTGACATAGTTGGAAGTAGCAAGTAACATATATAGCAATTAGCTTAGATTGTCTGACAAATAACTTAACATATGTAGCAAGTAGGAAGTAACATATATAGATAGTCTGACATAGATAGATAGTACTGCCATTCATAGTCTGACATAGATAGCAACTACTAGTAGATAGTGCCTGACATAAAGATGAACTACTAGTAGATAGTGCCTAACGAAACTGAACCTAGGAACTTACTGCACTTAAGAAAGTTCAGGACTGACGAAACTGAATATTAGTGCGGCAGTTCACTCCTCCTTCTTCAGCATCTTCAGGCGGTGCGAGCGGCGCACCGCAGTCACGGCCGCCCTCTTCTTCTTGCCCGGCGCCGGCTCCAGCACATCATCCTCACCGCCATCTTGTTCTTGCTTCACGACGACGCCGTCTGGGAGATCGGCCACCTCTGGCAGCGCATCCACGTGGATTGGGCGGTTCCTATCCCCCTCCACGGCGTCGAGGACGGGAGCCAGCATCTGCAGTTCAGGCTCGTCGTCGGAGAGGACGACTACCTCATCCACCTCGTCGTCAGAGGGCTCGTCACTGGACTCGTCGTTAGTGGACTCGTCGTCAGAAGACTCGCCCTCAGAGTTGTCAGAGGGCCCAAGGACCCATGGATTGCGCCACTCCCAGTAGGCATTGTTGATTAGGGCTGGGACAGCGAGTGACGTCGTCCGCGGCGGTCGGCGGCGTGGTGGATGAGCGGTACATCCACCATCTGGCGCGCTGCCTGGGGTCGGGGGAGCGCTGCACCTCGCGCATCGCCCAGAGCAGAATGGTCGGCGTCGGGATGGTGCGGCCGGCAGGGAAGGCGCGCTGCTTTTCAGCAGCCGTCATCACCTTCACGAGGCCGCGGGCGTGGTTCCTGAGCATCGTGACACTGGGGAACCAGCGCGCGATCTCCCTGTACTGCGCCCGGATCTCCTTGTTGTTGCCGGCGAGAGCTTCGATGGCAAGCTGCCATTCCATGGCGACGGCGGTGGCGGTGGTTGTCGGTGGTGATTTCGACAGGAGAGAGGGGGAAGTGGAGTGGGCGGTGCGAGCGACGAGTGGCGAGTGAGCAGAGGGCGTGGTGGGTGGACACGCAATAAAGTCGTAGAATCCGAAATGACTGGTTTTAATCAACGCACGCTCACCACGCTGCCGGCTGCTACGCACGCTGAAAAGAGGACGTGGCTAACAACATATAATAAGTTTGGCCGATGCTAGTCAAACAAATCACCAGCACTAGCCCATTGGTATTGAACGCATAGTTACAACCAACTGGTCCTGGGTTCGAGCCCCAGGCCAGACTTTTTTTGTGCAGATTTTTTTTCGTATAATGAATTTGGCAATAAGTTCTGTACTGTAGAAATGGCAAAGTAAAACAAAAAACAAATCAAAACAAATCAGTAGCACTTAGCCCATTTGTATTGAGCACAAATAAGTACCATACATTCAACATTGTCCACAAGTTCACATGTCACATTGTCCAGAAATTAGTAGCACAACACACATTTAGTAGCAGAACACAAACTTAGTAGCAGAACACAAATAAGTAACATACACTCAATAGTTTCCACTAGCATTGAAATAGGATGCAAACTTGCTAGGAGGTTTCCTCTTCCTCTTGCCTGCCAATATCCCTGGTTCTCCAGTGGATGTTCTTGGTGCATTGAATGTTCTTGTAGATGCTGATCCTCTTGTTCTTGCAGCTCTTGTTGATGCAGATCCTGTTGTAGGTGCCGGTGAAGACCTGGCTGCTCCTGCTGAAACTGTTGATGTTGAACCTCTCTTATTTGCTGCTGTTTTTCTGTTCCTCATTGCTTTAGTAGGTGGAGCAGATGATGCTGGCATCTGTGTAGTTTGGTGTTGAGGTGGTGGTTGTGGAGGTGGATGTGTAGCACTAGAGGAACCCCTAAAAATTTCTCTATTCTCCTGCATGACAAAATTAAATCAGTTAGTAAATATACCAGAACTAAAATAATTAAACAAAGAATGCATCATTTTTGAATGACCTGGTGTAAGTTCTTTCTCATCTCAAGACTAGGTTTTAGAGCTTTCCCACAATTAGTATATCTGTGGCCTTGTAGACCATAATTGCTGCATGTAATTGTTCCCATCCTGCTTGTGTCCTTTGGAGCAGGCACCTCAAACTGCCCCTTTCTCCTAGCTGTTTGTTTTTTGCCTGCTTTTTCTTTGAACACTGGGGGCTCAATATCAGGAGTATGGGTGTCAGGCCAAAATTCAGGACCAGGGACATGGTACACTATGTCTTTGTATGCTTCAATATATAGTGCTTTTTTGAAAAATTCATGCACATAGTCCTCTGGGTGCATGTGAATCTTGCTCATTGCTGCTATTGCATGACTGCATGTCACACCTGTCATGTCCCACCTCCTGCAGTCACATGATTGAGTAGCTAGGTTCACACAGTACTGATTTTCCTTACTATTAACTTGCCAAATGTCAGGACCTGCCTTATATGCATCACAAAATTTGGCATACTTCTTATTCTCCTCTAATTTCTCTGAATAGTTGGGTGTGATCATCCACCTGCTGTTCTCTGTCTTTTCCCTAGTCTTCTGCCTTTTGATCATCTGCTTAGTCCTAATTCCTTCAAACATAGTCCTAATTAGTTTGGCCCTAACATCAAGGATCATTTTGTTGAAAACCTCACTAAGGTTGTTCACAACAAGATCAGTTTTGCAATTGTAATCCATTGCAGACCTACACCAAGTCTCCTTTGGAATTTTTTAAGCCACTTCCAGGCATCCTCACACTCTGCTTTAAGCTCTGCCATTGCCAATTCATGGCCATGTTTGGTGAATGAGTAGCTAGCCTGATCTACTAGCTTCTTTAGTTCTGCTCCTCTGAAACCAGCTGACTGAAAATTTGCATATATGTGCCTGAGGCAGTATCTCTGAGGGGAATCAGGGAACACCTCATTTATAGCCTTAAGAAGACCCTGATTGTAAATTTATAACCATGGTCATGAACAAAAGGAAATAAAGCTACTAATAACAATATATATCTGAACTAGTGGCTAAGATAGGGTGCATACCTTTTGCCTGTCAGAAATAATGGTGTAGGTTCCAAATTTGCTACCACTTCCAATGCAACATCTTAGTTGGGTTAGGAACCATGTCCAACTATCTGAATCTTCCTTATCAACCACACCAAAGGCTATGGGGTAGATGTTGTTATTGCCATCTCTTCCTGTGGCTGCAAGTATTTGCTGTCCAGTGGTTAGCTTGATGAAGCAACCATCAAGCCCTGCATCCATACCCAAATTAGCTACCATATATTTACAACAAGATATTTTGAACAAATTGCAGTTATAGATTTACCTATAAAGGGCCTGCAACCATTAAGAAATCCTTGCTTTGATGCATGCAAGCAGTAGAACATGTACTTAAATCTAGGTGTTGGGGTAGGGTTTTCTGGGTCCTCAAATGTTGTAACTACACACCTGCTACCAGGGTTTGTGTCGAGAATTGCTTGTAGGTAGTCCCTCAGTCTATAGTAATGCTCCTTCTGGTCACCTTGCACAACCTTAATAGCCTTCCTCCTTGCCCTATAGGCCACACTCTTTGATACATCAACTGAAAACTTGACTTTGCTATTTTTAATAAGTGAATCCACAGGTGCTCTAGGATCTGCTCTAAGAGAAGGTTCAACTGCTTTGGAAAGCCACTTAGTAGTAACCTTTGTGTTCTCTGCTGATGCTGGACAATTGTGCTCCATGTTACACTTCTTAATGCAAAATGTTCTTTCATGAGCTATCCTAGAGGCACACATGTAAAATTCACATCCATGCTCTCTTTGTGAACACCAAACAATAATTCTTGTTGGAGTGTTCCTGTGGTAGTGAGAAGACCTCAAAGTCCTTATATGAAAATCTCTTAATGCTTCCCTGAACTGGTAAACACTATCAAAACACAAGTTCTTGCACAAGAGTAAATGTGAATTGGGAATTGAGGGGTCAAAATATAGCCTTTCCTTCATCTTTTTCTTAATACTCTTTGTGTTTGGCTTCTTCATGAGGTATGGTAGTTCAACATCATATTCTTCTTCCTCATCACTTATGCCTGCATCACCAGCAAAACAAAACTCATCTGCTTCAGGAAACCAATCTTCAAAACGTTTTTTTCTAGCTCTTTGTGACATCTGCTAGTTGGACCAGGATTCTTCACATGTTTGACAATAGCAGTAGTTTCCAATGTTGTATCCTCTTCAGAGGCACACACTATTTCCATTGGTTGAACAGCTTCAGCACTCCCATCTGACTGAACTGAATCCTCAGAACAAAATTCAGACACTTCAGTGTCTCCTTCAAAGTGGTTCAAATCTGCCTCTCTTTGAATCCTGCTCCTCTCAAGCTGAGCATTTCTATCATCTATCTGTTTCTGAAGCTCAGATTGCTCCACAACCTTTTTCACACAGCAACTCTCTTGAGTGTTAATGTAATTCTCATTAGCCTGTGTACTAATTCCAGGTTCAACATTTCTCACAACCCTTATGTTCACTAGCTTGACATGATGAAAAAAGTCCAACATTTCATGAACACTACCTTCATTACCTAAATACTTTACTCTTTTAGATCCAATTTCCTCCTCCTTCACATAGTACATGTAATCACTGTCCCCATACCCTTCACTAGCAATGAGTGATTGTAGAGTAAGCAAAGAAATATCTGACTCAAATATACACCTTTTCAAAGGGTTTCTTCCTTCTAAATGAAACCATATCTCCCACTTCTGGTCAGCCAAACTGCACAAATAAGTGCTCATGAATTGAATTGAAATTGACTGAGCTATACAGCTTACTGAGTCCAGTTTACTACACATGTCCAACTAACAGAAACATTGGTGATGATACTTGCATACCTGCAACCCATTGGCGATGACTGGGAGAGCGGTGCCTCCGGCTGCTGCGAGCCGGCCTGCGTCGAGAAACTGGTGCTCCCCAACCAATTATCGACTCAGCCGCTGGCCATCGGTGGGGGCGCGGGCGAGGCAGCAGCGTCCAAACTTGTCTCACCTCCGCCAGCGTCGCCTCCGCCAGCGCCGCCTACGCCAGCGCCGTCGCCTACGCCAGCGCCGCCACCCTCCGGAATCAACGAGGACATGGCGGCAGAATCCTAGTTCAGAGAGAGGGAAAGGAGGGAGAGAGTGAATCGAGAGGGGAACGGATCAGATCTTGACCCGCACCGCACCGACAGGCGCCGTTCCGACAGCGGATGGGCCGTTAACGGCCGTCAACGCGCGGCGGCCGTCCGTTCGCCAGCGTGGCGACTGATTCGCGGGCCCAACCGGTCAGAATCGGGGTTAGCGCGGGCGAAGCGAGCGATTTCCCGAGTTGGTAGTTTTTTGCCACGGTTTAGTTCAAATTTGATAGTTTTTCGCACAAAAACGTAAAGTGGTAGTTTTTCGTCACGTTTCCGTCAATTGTGGTAGTTCTTGGTTAAATATTCAAAATGGACGCACTATCCGTCCGTTGGTCGTGTCCGGATGCGTTTGCAGTCGATACAAGAGCCGGCTATCCAACTCTATACGAGTCTAACAACAATAACCTTCCGCCAAATACCTAACATTGCACCAGTGCCTTCCGCCGAATACCTAACATTGTCACAAGTGCCTTCGGCAAAGATGTGTGTATGTATTAGTTTTTTTTTATCGCTCCGAGTAGTGTGAGCACTTGAAAAAAAACATAAGAGTGTGTAGCACTTGAAGAATAAAAATAAAACAATAGTGCTTCTGCCAAATTCTAGGAGCGTTCCGCCTTAAAAAAAACTAGTGCCTTCCGCCATTTGAGTGTTCTGTCATTTTTATTTTTTTTCCATAAAAATTGTCAAATCTATGAACATGGGATCTAGTATTGAAAATCTCAGCGCTAGAAATCTAATGATGAAAAAAAAACAACCTCACGTGTTGTGATAAATGATGCAGTGTGTCACTTATCGGCAGTGGCGAAATGAAAGTAACGCTTGCAAAGAGTGCTTCTTAATTAGTATTTTGATTCTTCAAAATCAAGGCCAGTGAACTTCGGATGAAAGCTTGTGACATCCCCTCCATTTTCATTTCGACGCCGTCGTATGTGAGGTGGCTGTACGGTTACGGCTCGTCGCGCTTGTGACATCCCCCTGTTTTCGTCGTATATATGTTCGTGTCGCGCATGCAGTGCAGCGCACGCGCAGGTAGCGTCCAACGCTGCCGATAACAATGACCTGCGGCTCTACGAGAGACCGACCGACGGACATGACGATGGTTCGAGAGGTTGACGAGAAAAGGAGCCGCACGCATACGCACCAGCCTGCACGCATGCACGGACGCACTGACTCGCAGGCGCGTGCATGGCAGACACGCAGCACTCGGCAACGACGATGTGTACGCAAGCTACGTGCCTGGACAGCTCAAACTTATCCATGCATGCTAGCAAGCGGGTATAAAATGACATGCTGTCCGCTGAGGCTTATCACACCTTCAGCTTTCCAGATAAAAGATCGAGTTTGCTGCTAGGTCGATATGGGCTCTCTCATGGCTGGATGGAGCTCACACGCGCTCGATGACGATCTCAAAGGTACGTCCGCCATGTACAGCCATCCACCATCCGTAGTGCATGCAGCTTCACGTTGCAAGATTCATAATTAGACTTGTACTATAATGATATCTATCATTCTATCTGTGCAGCTCGTTTCATGAGAAATCGTTCGCTGACCAAGGAGGAGGTGGAGGCCTTCTGGAGGCAGCACAAGAAGCCGGCGCCGGAGGACAACGTCGACGGCGGCGAGACCGTCGTCGCCTCCTCTCCCCGCGTACGTAACCGGTTTTTGTAAATGATGCAAGCATCGGGCTCCTTAACTAGTCTGGTAAATTACTTATATTTTTGTCCTCTGCTTGCATGTGTTGATTAATTAGCAGGGGAGGTCGACTCTGTCTCATGTCCGTTCGTCGCCGCCGGCGTTGACCAGTACCAGTAGCGTGGATGGTGACGGCGAGGCTGCCGCTAGCCCCAGCGCGAGCCGCGATTGGTACGTATAGCTTACCTAGCATCAGGTTTTTGAGTTCATACATGAACATATTCACAGCATGCATGGATCCATGTGTACATGCATGTATCGATCACGTACGGCTGGTTGTGTGCATGCATGCAGGTGGACGAGGAGCAGCTGGGCGTTCCTCAACGAGCCGCCGCCGCAGCAGCGCCGCGAGGGAGCAGGCGTTGGGCAAGGCGCCGCCGCCGCCGTCTGATCATCATCTCTTTAATTACTTTTTTTTGCATGGTATCTCTTTAATTACTTTGCTAAGCTAGCTTTGTACTATCCCTGTAAATACGTTATACGTACGTACGTACCAGCCGTGTGTAGCTAATGTTTGATACCTTTTGTATTGTCGCTCATGTAACCTTGGAGATATGCTATGTGTACGTGTCACGATCTATATTGGCATCTCAGATAGTACAAAATACAAAATTTTGGGACTAAAATTTTGAGCAATTTTTTTGCACACACCTCTACTAATGTCTTTCCAGGGAGAAAATGTGCAGGATGTTAGAGAACTTGTTGATGTTTATCCAAAACAATTCAGATTTTTTTTATTTTTCTTCTTCGAAATTTGTTGTGTTCATGCGGGTGCATTTGAGCTTGAGATTATAAAAACACTTAATGTTTGATCCCTATACTATGTGGCATGCCACCTTTTGTATTGTCGCTCATGTAACCTTGGAGATATGCTGTGTGTACATGTCACTATCTATATTGGCATCTCAGATAGTACAAAAAACAAAAAATGGGACGACAAAAAGACCTCTACGAGGCTGTGACGGTCGAGATCGGTTGTCGCATGTTGCCAGGCTCCTTCTCTAGGGGCGCCATCATCCTTGGCTGGAAGACCTGGCAGCTATGTGGAATGTTGTCGAGGATGTCCCGCGGCAAAGAGCAGGTCGGTGAGGCGGAGCCGTGATTGGCTCACATTGCTTTTAAGGAAAAGGGACTTTATAAATAAAGCCACCAGGCATAGTAACAGAGCAACCACCAAGCCAATAAGTATCACAACAACAGCTAATAAGGTTCGCATACATGGCTACCTAGCCAATCATGACACGCAAGCCAGCTCTCAGAAACCAGAAGGAAGGGAAATTAAGGCACCACCCGAAAATCGTCGCAACAGGGATGAAGTTGTAGACCGAATCTTGGATACTATAGCGTCAAAAGCCTCGTGGTCCGCCTTCTTAATCAATAATCTTCACTGCTGCAGAAAGGCACCAGATTTAAATAAGCAGCTCACTGGGTTCGTCGGAAAGGTATGTTCAATAGTAAGCTTGTTTCTAGTGTTCCAAAGAAGAAAGACATACCTCCAACTCTTCATGATGATAGAAGCCCTTAGTTGGAGTAATGTGTTGAGGGGTAGTGTGTTTGGACCCTCATCTTCTATTTTGGATATCTTTATGAA
Source organism: Triticum aestivum (assembly GCF_018294505.1). Classification (NCBI taxonomy): domain Eukaryota; kingdom Viridiplantae; phylum Streptophyta; class Magnoliopsida; order Poales; family Poaceae; genus Triticum; species Triticum aestivum. Next base: position 670,882,504 of record NC_057807.1, on the reverse strand, counting down.
TGGTGTAAGACTTGGATGATGGTACTTCATGGAACTTGTTTACCTAGAAGGTTCGATCCGGTTTTGTTTCAGTTTTATATTTTGTATTTACCATTTTTTTCTTTCTTTTTATTAATTTTTTTAGATTTTTAAAATGTTTGTGTTTTGAAAATGCTCTAAAATTTTAAATATATTCGCATCTAAGAAATGTTCACAGTTTGAAATTAGGTTCGGAAATGGTTAGCCTTATGTAAAATATGTCAATAAATGTTGGGGTTTATTTTTTACAATTTAAAAATAATGCTTGCAAATTTGAAAGAAAAACATTCAGAATTTTGAAAAAGTTAAAAATAATGTTGTGGAAAATTTTCCTCAGTTTTGCAAAAATTGTTTGCATTTTATAAAATATGTTCATTTTTTGTAAAAGTGTTCATTTAAAAAAATATTGTTTTCTTGTACCCTAAAATTATAAACTAAAAAAGCAAAGAAAGAACCAAAAACCCAGCAGGAGCGATGGCTAAGCGAGTTTGCTGGGAAAGTTTCTTGTGTACCGGTACTTGTGGTGCTACCGGTGCACCGGATGCCCGTAGCATACTAAAAAAGTTTCATTTTTTTTTGGAAAAAATAACACATTCACACAAAATGAGTCTATGTTGTCGCCAAATTTCAACTCAAAATTTGAAATATTGCTTGAGGTACAAAAATCACAAAATCGACATCGAATAGTACAGAACAGAAGTTGGGCTTTACATTTGGCCCATTATCACAGTGATGCTAAAATTGTCAATTTTTGTATATCTTCCAATGTTTTAAATTTGGTTGGAATTTTTGGAACAATATAGACCAATATTATGCCAATGCCCTACAATTATTTTCAGATTTTTTAAAGCATATTTAACACGCTGCGGCGTCTGGTGCACCGGATACTTTCCCCATGGGCCGGACCGGGCATGCCTGCACCTAACACTAGCATTTTGACACTTAATGTGTCAGTCACATAGGAGCTCCCAGCTGGTAAGACCTAACCCACTGCTTTTGTTTCAGAAAAAGGAAAAGATCAAAGAAACACCAGCCTAGGCAAGAAGAGCCAAGCCAAAAAAGGCAGAACATAACATATGTAGTGGCAAGCTCAGCCCAAAAGAAAAAATAAACCACAAGCATTATGATAGGTCTTGTCGTGTGGTGCAGCACAATGCACTACGAGAAACAAACCAGAAACCGACCTTCGGGGAATAAACATATTCCCTCCATACGGGTTCATTAGACCCGAGGGCGACTTTTTTTTGCGGGAAAGGAAATTTCATTCATCAGGTAATGTGATTACAATCAGCGGCAACGATGCTCGCAATCTCATTGGGGGACGTATGCGGCCAACAAGCAGTACATTGTTGCATGCTCCCCATTTGAGCAAGGGTATGACTAGCTAAATTTACATTACACTTGATCTTAACTATATGATCCTCCTTTCTTGAGATAACAACAACTGATCTCCATAACTCTATGCATGTGAGCAGAATAATCTTGTTGGGATGCCGAAATTAATTGCTCGGCTTCAGCACAATCAGTCTCCACCACAAGGTCCACTTCTTTTGAACCAAGCCATATATTAATCTGCTCACATAAATCCTTCCATCTCACCCTCCATGCACTCTCCTAGGTCATTTCTAATAGTTTGTTGGTAAAAGTAGCCATGTCATCAGTCAACAACTCATCATACAACTACTCTAATAGAGTGTATGTAGTGTCTCCAGTGAGAGTTGAGAGTATTTATAATCTTGAAATCTCATTCCACTTTGGAGCTTATGCAAGGGTTGTTGGTTCATGTACTTACAACCCTACTCTCTCTCCTCGTTTATTCTATGCCACATCCCAAAATATTCCTATCTGGAAAATTCTATCAACACTTATTGAGGGAGTCCCGGACTAGGGGGTGTCCGGATAGCCGAACTATCATCATCGGCCGGACTCCAAGACTATGAAGATACAAGATTGAAGACTTCGCCCCGTGTCCGGATGGGACTTTCCTTGGCGTGGAAGGCAAGCTTGGCGATACGGATATGTAGATTTCCTACCTTTGTAACCGACTTTGTGTAACCCTAGCCCTCTCCGGTGTCTATATAAACCGGATGGCTGTAGTCCATAGGACGAACAACAATCATACCATAGGCTAGCTTCTAGGGTTTAGCCTCCTTGATCTCGTGGTAGATCCACTCTTGTAACACACATCATCAATATTAATCAAGCATGACGTAGGGTTTTACCTCCATCAAGAGGGCCCGAACCTGGGTAAAAACATCGTGTCCCTTGTCTCCTGTTACCATCCACCTAGACGCACAGTTCGGGACCCCCTACCTGAGATCCGCCGGTTTTGACACCGACATTGGTGCTTTCATTGAGAGTTCCTCTGTGCCGTCACCATCAGGAAGAATGCCTTTTCCCGTCTTTAAAGACGGTGCCGTCGTCAAGGGAGCTTTGGCCGCCGGCCAGATTATCCGGCTAGGCGGTTTTCTCATGACCGCCTGTTCAGCCACCGCCCCGACAATGACCTCTCAAGTCATTAAAAGCGATCTTCACGTCAGCTCGGAATTCGCCGAGCAGCTAGATCCGATTGAGCTCTCCTCCGTAAACGACCTCTTGGATCGCATCGCCGCCCTGGGAGTCGGTACCAACTACGATCAGATTGGGCTTAAAACCGATCTGAGAGAAATGAACTCCCCTCAGGTTACCCACCACGTTTTCGTGGTAGAGGAACAATGCGGCGACTCTTCTTCTATGTTAAAATCCAACTATGTCCGGATTCCGGATCCCTCCATGTCGGATTCCCGCGGAAGGATGGACGCTAATCAAATACTGAACCTAAAGTCAGGCATCGGACCAGATCTGTTGGAAAGTGCTCAGCAAACCAAGCTTCCGAATCCGGAAACTTCTTGGCCTTTGAGCCTCAGACCGGGCGGGGTTCCGAACTTAATTCCACCCGCCCACCCAAACATAAGCGATCTATCTCAAATACGGCAAGAGCCCGATGAAATAGTACATCATTACTGGGCCAGATTCCTCCTGGTTATGAATAGGATAAAGGACTGCCGTGAAGAAAGCGCGATCTCAATCTTCTGCAACAATTGCACGGACAAGGGTATCATAAACGCCATCAGTCGTTGCGAAGTTTCACGCTTCGCCGACCTAGCGACCATTGTACAAAAATACTGCGCGATGGAGAGTGCCTGGAAAACCAAAACCATGTTTTGGGACAATCCGGCCCTGAATAAAACCCCAGTCCGAAATAAAAGGGTGCGTCATACTCAAGCACCTGGGTTAAAAACCAAAAAGCAAAAAACCCCTAAAGGGTACGGAACCGTACTAGAGGGATGGCTCAACGGACCCTGCAAAATCCACAGTACGGAGGGCGCAACTCCAACACATAGCCTTCGAGCATGTTGGATACTACGACAGGTGGCCAAAAGTGGCGTGGGCTTTTTAGCCCCGGGCAACCAACCCAGTAGTACCAGTACGGTATTAATAGTCTTCGAGACTTTCGCATCAAATAACGTGCGGAAACGAACAATCCGCAGCCTCGCCGAAGTCTACCAAGTAGCAACAACAAATCCATGGAGCGACACAGCTATCACCTTCAACGCCAGTGATGAACCTAAATTCCGAACAGCTAGAGCACCAGCCGCATTGGTCCTCAGTCCGATAGTGGACGGTTTCCGTCTTACTAAGGTACTCATGGATGGCGGCAGCGGATTAAACCTCATCTATGAGGAAACCCTTCAAAAAATGGAAATTGATTGGAGCCGCATCGAGCGAAGCAGCACAACCTTCAGAGGGATAATCCCTAGTCGAGAAGTACGCTGCACAGGAAAAATCACACTAGATGTAGTGTTCGGCTCACCGGACAATTACAGGTCCGAGGAGGTCACGTTCCAAGTGGCCCCATTCGGCAGCGGATATCACGCTTTGTTAGGGCGAGAGGCATTCACAATCTTCCAAGCTATACCCCACTACGGGTACATGAAGCTCAAAATGCCCGGACCCAATGGGATAATCACTCTTGCCAGTGATCCAGATACAGCACTCCGCGCTGAAAATAAGATAGCCGCACTGGCCCTAGAGGCATTGTCCGAAGCCCTAGCGGCAGAGGAACTAACTACGCTGCACTCCACGGTGGATAGGGACGATGTGATACTCGATAAGAGGTCCAAGTCCACCTCTTTTAAACCAGCAGACGATATAGTCAAATTTCAGGTCCATCCAACGGACCCCACAAAGACGGCCTCCATTGGGGCACAATTAAGTCCTGATGTCGAAGCCGCACTACGAGAATTTCTTTGGGAAAATTGGGACATTTTTGCCTGGCACCCTTCAGACATGCCAGGAATCCCACGCAGGCTGGCAGAGCACAGCCTAAATATCCTAAAAGGATTCAAGCCAGTCAAACAAGCTCTTCGGCGATTTTCCGAACCCAAAAGACAGGCAATGGGAGAGGAGCTAGCCAAACTCTTAGAAGTCGGATTCATCAGAGATATAAAACATCCGGACTGGCTAGCCAATCTAGTAATGGTACCAAAAAAGGACAAATCTTGGCGCCTCTGCGTCGATTTTAAAGACCTTAACAAGGCCTGTCCAAAGGACCCTTTCCCCCTCCCTCGCATCGACCAAATCATCGATGCTACCGCAGGGCACGATTCATTGTGCTTCCTCGACGCATACTCCAGATACCATCAAATCAAGATGGCAGAGAAAGACCAGGCCGCAACGGCATTCATTACTCTATATGGGCCATTCTGCTTCAACACAATGCCCTTCGGACTCAAAAACGCCGGCGTAACATATCAGCGCATGATTCAAACATGTCTGGCTACCCAGATAGGCAAAACAGTAGAGGCATACGTAGACGATGTGGTCGTCAAGACCAAACACGTCGAAACTCTAGTAGAGGACTTGAGGGTGACATTCGACAACCTCCGAGCATATGACATTAAGCTCAATCCGTAAAAATGCGTCTTCGGCGTACCAGCCGAAAAGCTCTTGGGCTTCATCGTATCCGGTAGAGGAATTGAAGCAAACCCGGCCAAAATCCGAGCTCTATCACAACTGGATATTCCAAAAGACCTCAAGCAAATACAAAAACTAACCGGATGCGTAGCGGCCGTAAGTCACTTCATCTCCCGTTTGGGAGAAAAGGCTCTGCCCCTCTACCGCCTCCTCCGGCGCACCGAACATTTCGAATGGACGGATGCTGCCATAGCCGGACTTGAAGAAATAAAGGCCATACTGGCAACAAATCCGGTCCTAGCCGCGCCCAACTTGGGCGAATCTATGTTATTATATATCGCAGCAACACATCAAGTTGTCAGCGCGGTACTCGTCGTCGAGCGAGAGACAGAAGGGCACAGATTCCCTCTTCAAAAACCAGTGTACTACGTATCCACTGTTCTAACTCCATGCAAGTCCCGGTACCCACATTATCAAAAGATAGCGTATGCGGTGTTCATGGCATCCCAGAAGCTGCGACACTACTTTCAAGAGTGTTCCATAACGATGGCCTCCGAAGTACCTCTCAACGATATTATAAACAATCGCGACGCAACGGGCAGGATTGCAAAATGGGCTATTGAGCTCTTACCATTTGACATAACCTATAAACCACGGCGAGCTATAAAGTCGCAGGTTCTGGCTGACTTTGTCGCCGAATGGACCGAAGCCGAACTCCCTAAAGAGTACGGCGCATACTCCAATTGGATCATGCATTTCGACGGATCCAAAATGTTGGCTGGCTTGGGGGCTGGCGTCGTCCTGACGTCCCCAACTGGAGACAGAATCCAATACGTACTTCAAATAATGTACATGGCCTCCAACAACGCAGCCGAATACGAGGCCCTTCTACATGGCCTCCGGATGGCAATCTCCATGGGCATTCAATGCCTAGAGGTGCGCGGGGATTCAAACCTCGCAATATCCCAAGTAAATGGAGACTTTGACGCCAAAGATCCAAAAATGGCAGCTTACCGCAACGCCGTCCTAAAAATGCCAGCTCGGTTCGAAGGACTCGAATTTCACCATGTAGCCCGGGATAATAACCAGGAAGCAGACGTGTTAGCACGCATCAGCGCGAAACGAGACGCCGTCCCTCCAAACATCTTCCTGGAACGGCTTTTTAAGCCATCCGTGTTATGGGAAGAGGAGTCCGGAAATAACGATCCAGAGCCAGCTGCATCACCTAACTCAGACCATTCTGACACAATCGGCGGCTCAGCCAATGAAATAACACCTTCAACTCATGAAATAATGGCAGTAATTGCCCCGTGGACAGAATCATTCCTAGCCTACTTAATTCGGCAGGAACTTCCCGAAGACCAAAATGAGGCCCGCTGCATAGTTCGGCGATCTAAAGCCTACAAGGTCCATGAGGGAGAACTTTATAAGAAAAGCACAACCGGAGTCCTTCAAAGGTGTATCTCCGAAAAGGAAGGGCGAAATCTTCTGGCTGAAATTCACGCCGGACTCGGCGGGCACCATGCTGTAGCCCGGGCCCTTGTAGGCAAGGCCTTTCGTACAGGATTTTATTGGCCGACAGCCCGGGCAGATGCTCAGGACTTAGTCCAACGATGCGTCGGTTGCCAGCTCTTTGCCAATCAGAGCCACATGCAACCCACCGCCCTCAAAACTATACCCATCACCTGGCCGTTCGCGGTCTGGGGGCTTGACATGGTTGGACCCCTTAAAGGGGGAACCCACAAGCACAAATACTTATTGGTCATGGTGGACAAATTCACCAAATAGATTGAGGCCAAACCGGTTAAAACGGCAGAATCCGGACCGGTGATAGACTTCATATCCGGGTTAGTACACCGTTTTGGCGTCCCCCACAGCATCATCACTGATAACGGCATGAACTTCACGGCCGACGAGGTTAAACTCTGGTGCAAAAACATGGGCATCAAGCTCGATTACGCTTCAGTCTATCACCCCCAAACTAACGGTCAAGTCGAGCGAGCAAATGGTCTAATCATGAGTGGCATCAAACCCAGACTAGTGCGGTCCCTCAACGAATCTAAAACGCACTGGGTAGAGGAGCTCGACTCCATACTCTGGGGGCTGCGGACCACGCCAAACCGAACTACTGGATTCACACCATTTTTCATGGTACACGGCGCAGAGGCAGTTCTTCCCTGCGATATAATTCATGACTCACCTCGTGTGCGCATGTATGAAGAAAGAGAAGCCGAGTTGGATCGGCATGACAGTTTGGACGCCTTAGAGGAGGAGCGGGACGTGGCAAAAGCTCGTTCCGCATTTTATCAGCAGCAGGCTCGAAGATATCAAAGCAGAGAAGTACGGGCCAAAACTTACAATGTTGGCGAACTCGTTCTACGCCTGCCGGACAAGAAAAAGGACAAACTTAAGCCCAAGTGGGAAGGTCCCTTCATTATCGACCAAGTCCTGACCGGCGGAGCATACCGTCTACGTAAAGCATCTGACAACCGACTCGAGCCGAACCCATGGAACGCAGCCCGTCTCCGAAGATTCTACGCCTAAACGCCGGACTCAGAGTTCGTCCCACTCCCCCGTCCACCTTTTTATATTTTTTACTGTCTCTTGTCCCCCTCCTTCTTCTCACCTTTTTTTCCGATACCTTTTATAGGCTGATTTGCGCTTTGTTCGCACACACTTGATGTGCTCCTAGCACTCATTATACCTGGGGGCTTCTTTAACAGAAGCTTATTCATAGGGGCTTCATGCCCAATACATGTGTCATACTTCTGCATGTACCTTTTATTCACCATTATATGCATCGATATGACTTAAGTTTTGGCCAAGCTGGGTTGCCTGGCTCCTGTGCTTACCCCTATGTTCCCGATTGTTCGGCTAGGAGGTAAAGGGAGCACATCTGCGATTGTTACTGCCGGGTCAGCCGGATGTGTACCTCAGACTGGGTGAAGCCGAAAGCTAGCGTTCTTAAGAGAATATTCGGTCGGTGACTTGAAAGATGATTTATTACCTACTTATTTATTTGCCCCCAGATGCTTTTTCTGCTATTTTCGCAGTCCGGCATTGCACTTTAGGGCATGCCTCCCAGGGAAAGGAACCCTTAACGGAACTATTCTCCCTGGAAGATGTTTCTTACTAACCATGTAATATAACATAACTAGTTGGGCACTTGTCTGATAAAGCAATTATGACCCCGACGCCTTGTCTCCATGCATGCCCCGGTTCTTTTATAACCGTAAGGGTATTCGGACACACTCCGGACTGTTGGGTCCCGAGGTTGAAGCGAAACGGTTCGCAAAGACAAACGATCTACAATCCGGCTAGAAGGCATTTTACATGTCATTTCAAATTACATCGTCAAACCGACTGATTGTACTCCTCCTCAATCCCATCTAACATGCTGTCTAATTTACAGTCCTGTTGGGAATATTTCGCGGCCAGTTCTACTTGGCCGTACATCAAGCTCACAGGGATCTCCTTCCCACCAGGCCCCGCAGGTCCGACCTCGGCCATGTGGTTTGGGTCAGCCTTCGGGTAGCGCGTCTTCACCATGGACCAAGCCTCCCTGGCGCCCTGACGGCAGGTCGATATCTTCCACAAACGGAGGCATCGCCGTGCTCCCTGAAGCTTCTCAGCAAGCTCACCAAGGCCCTCGGGTAGGGAGACGGATGGCCATAAAGCCTGAACGACGCCACTCATCGCCTGCCGAACACGTTCGAGCAATTGCACCAGCTCGGGAAGTTGGTCACCCGTTGACCCAGGCATTTCCTCCGCAGGGCGCCCTGTGAGCACACCTAAAGACATATTTCTGTCAATCGACTTCCTCGCCGAATTCTTCTTTTCAAAGGAATTTGCTCAAGCACTTACTATAAATGCCACGACGAAGCCGCTGATTCTCCTTCACGGAGCCAGACAGCTGGGCCCGAACACCTTTCAGCTCTTCTCCTAGCTGGGTGTGGGCATCTTGGAGCTTGTTTCTCTCCTGCTGCACCTTCATAAGCACCTCTCGCCGGCCTTTAGCTGACGCAGTAGCTGTTGCTTGTCCGGATCTAGTCCGGCGCCCTCTGCAATATTATTGTCAGATTCACGCCGCACTTTGTTAATTAATTATCTTTTCAAAGTACGTCTTACCAGCGGGGGTCTCTGTGGCTCCCCCTATGGCGGCCAGTGCGGCCTCAAGTTGGGCCTTGCACTCTTGGAGCTCCTGGGACAGATGGGTATTCTTCTCCGTAAGATCCTGCATAAAAATTGATCCTTAAATCAGTTATTTTAACTATTTTAAGTCTCGGGGGCTACTGGCATATATAACTATTAAAATTACTTACCCGTATGTCTTTCACATACTGCTCCGTGGCTCTGGTTAACCCATCTTGAGCGGCACGGAGGTGCGCGTTTCCCGCATCAAAGGCATTTAACGCCTCCGGGGAGAAACACGCGTCGCGAAGAACTGTCCGGCGACGCCTGTGATTCATGGCGCTCTCCACCTCAGACCGGGTGGCCGACAGCCTGTCGGCATCCTCCGTCGGAGGAGCGTCCGGCTCATGCCTTGTATTCGCCTCCCCTCCCGGGCCATGCGTTGGAGCATGGCTGGCGGAGGCTTGATTGGCAACCTCTCCGGACACTGTCCGGCGAGCGCTCTTTCTGGAAAAGTTATGATCATTAATATACCTCATGGGGATCCTTCCCTTAAAAATAGCGGTGCTCCGTACCGTTGCGGCGACGTTTCGGTTCGCGTTGCACTCCTCTTCTGCCTGCTGGGCCGGACTGACCCTTGTTGGCCGGCCACCGCGGGTTTGGCTTCCCGCCTTAAAGGCACCTCCTGTGATGCACCATCAGTGTGGGATGGTCAGAATTGAGCACGGATCAAATGATGGTGTCAAGACCTCGGTCATAGTCACCTGGGAGGCCGGAAACAAACCGGGGTAGTCAGCCGTAATGGCGACTAGGGCATTGTCCATGCTAAGTTGGTGGAACACCCCGTCAATCAGCTCCACCTTTATGTCCGGATCCTCTTCGGAGGTCGGATCAAGGGATCGTTCCAGATCCTCGGGCTGTGGAGTTAGGCTTCGTATGCCTTCCACATCCCGGCGCAGCTCCTGCATCGAAATCACAGAGTAAGATACTTGACTTTGAAAGTATGGATCGGGTAGATGAACATCCGCTTACCCAGCTCCGAGGGTTATTCATAGAGAATCCATTCAATGGATTCGTGCGGAGGAAGTCCTCCTCCTCTCCCTTGTACAAGCCGGACATGATCTTTGCCAGATCGGCTGCCGAGCCTGGCCCTTTGCGGCCATGACGGGTGGCGTCATCTTCCCCGTTGAAGTCCCACATAGGGTGGCCCCTATATTGGAGTGGCTGCACCCCTCGCATAATGCACGTGGCCATGACTCCAATCATGGTCAATCCGGAGTGGGCCAGTAACCTAATCCGGCCCATCAGATAATGGACGCTCCTATCATCTTCCCGTTGAGGGCTCCGCGGGCGCCAACTCAGGCATTTCTTCAAGGGAGCATTGCTGAACTCCGGGAGGCCGATCCGAACTGGATCCGGCAGAGGGGCGTCCTCCATGTAGAACCATTCCGAAGGCCAGTCTTCGGACGCCTTCTTCGGGGTGCCGGATAGATATCCGGTCCCGGCGATGCACCATATTTCGGCTCCGCCCACTTGATATATCGACCCCTCATGAGAACGGGGTATGAGACAAAACAATCTCTTCCACAGCGCAAATAGGGCTCGATGCCCTCACAAAGAGCTACGAAGCCCGCGATGTGCAAAATGGAGGCGGGCGTGAGGTGGTGAAGCTGGAGTCCGTAGAACTCTAGGAGCCCCCGGAGAAACGGATGTATGGGAAATCCGAGTCCCCTTATTAGATAAGGGACAAAGCATACCCGCTCTCCTTTGGAAGGGTTGGGGACGCTCTCCGCCTGCTTTCCACCCTTATAGGTGGCCAGTCCGGCTCGAACCGGAACCATGAAAGCTGGGGGAAGATATCCCTCGGTTTGGAGCGCCACTAGCTCGCTGTGTGGAACTGAGCATCTCCCCCAATCTCCTGGCTTAGGGCTGGGAGCGCGAGAGGAGGAGCCGCGTCGACTATCCATGATGGAATGGATTTTTGTGAGAGGCGCTTCGATAAGAACTTGCGTATGGAGGATGGTGTGAGCTGGATCTAGATCCTCGCCTCTCTTATAGGCGGCTCGTTCGCACGGCTAGGGGGTAAAATGTAAAAAATACCCCAGCCTTTCGCATTCGTACGACGCGTGGAAGAAGGCCATTATTGGGCGTAGAAGCCAAGGAGCGCAACATTTATAAGGAAGCCAGACACTATTCGACAGGAACATGAAGTTTGAAGGAGAACCCGCCTTACGACGCCGAAGACAATATACGCGCCGGACTCGTCGTCGCTGAAGCCCGGTTCGGGGGCTACTGAGGGAGTCCCGGACTAGGGGGTGTCCGGATAGCCGAACTATCATCATCGACCGGACTCCAAGACTATGAAGATACAAGATTGAAGACTTCGTCCCGTGTCCGGATGAGACTTTCCTTGGCGTGGAAGGCAAGCTTGGCGATACGGATATGTAGATTTCCTACCTTTGTAACCGACTTTGTGTAACCCTAGCCCTCTCCGGTGTCTATATAAACCGTATGGTTGTAGTCCATAGGACGAACAACAATCATACCATAGGCTAGCTTCTAGGGTTTAGCCTCCTTGATCTCGTGGTAGATCCACTCTTGTAACACACATCATCAATATTAATCAAGCAGGACGTAGGGTTTTACCTCCATCAAGAGGGCCCGAACCTGGGTAAAAACATCGTGTCCCTTGTCTCCTGTTACCATCCGCCTAGACGCATAGTTCGGGACCCCCTACCCGAGATCCGCCGGTTTTGACACCGACACTTATCTTACAACTATTGAAAATGCCCTCACATGCCAGCTCTCAGATGCAGCCAATGAAAAACCTTGATGGAAGGTGTAGAGATGTATGTGATCGACAGAGTTATTCATGTGATCAATTACCTAAACAAAATCTTAGTCCACTGAGCTTGTGTCACACCCAACAATATACTTGTATGCATGCCAACATGCATGCACAACTTCACTTGTGTGCTCGATCAATAGCAGCCGTTAGGGCTATTCGATCCGAGATGGTTCGGCTCGACTCGCTAGAGCTTGTTAGGATAATGAGTTAGCTTAGCTTGATTCATTATCATAACAAGCTCAAATTTTGACTCGGTTAACCTAAACTGCGAGTAAAATATTGTAAAATGTGCACACCAAACTATATTTATTATACATGTAATAATATATATAAAAATTAACACCTGGTTTTTCTTCACAAGTCATAACGATAAAAACATTACGCCAAAGGGGCACATATTGCACGCCACAAATGACAACAATCAACTACAATATTGATCTTAACTTATGTTCCTTCTGATTAACAAGCTTTAAGAGTTAAACAAGTAACTCGTTTGCTCGACTCATTAAACTCATTTTGTTAACGAGCTCAGATTAAAACTCAGCTTGACTCATTAGCCAAGGATTTTGAGACGAGTCATGAGATACTTGTTTAACTTGTGAGCTTCGAGTTATAATTCTAGGGCAAGGCTTCATAGCCCACGACATGACAATCGAAAACATGGTAGGAGCCCCCACCAGTGACGGGCAGAAGATGGAGACCCCCCACTGGTAGTCTAGCTAGATACCAGTGGTGTGCGAGAAAACATGCCCAATAGTGGTGTCAGCTTATCATGGCAGGAGGCAAAACATGCCCAACAATGGTAATATGGTCTCAGGTTACCCGTTTGCCAAATTTACAAGTGGCGAGCACTTTGTCATGACCGCCACTAGTAATATGGGTCTGATTTTGCCTTGGTTAGCCGTAAGGTAACTTATTAGTGGCGGTCTCTTAGTCATAGCTCAACCCGTCGCTGGTATAATATTTAGGTATTTTTTTACTGGTTTTGTGTATTTTTTTGGTTTTAGTGTTTTATGATTTTATGGTATTGTATGGAAAATACTTTGAACTTTGTATGTTTCATTATTTTAGGCATTTTATAAATATTGTTTATTTCGTTGATAAAATTCAACATTGAAATGCAATCATTATACATTTAAAAATCGCAAATGGTGGAAGAAAGAACATAACTAATGTTAATCAACATATATATTGGTCTTATGAAATAAATGTTTGGTTCTTTCAGCCATGCATATGTGAAAATTTAGTCACAAACTTAATTATCTGCAATTGACCTTTTGAATTTACAAAAAAATAAATATTGTCTGGGAACTATATAACTTCGCATTGTGTCATTATATGATCGATTATGAGCCCAGTCTCTCAAAAGTGCTCATATGGGTAAGTAGTGCGTGCATCCATTTGTAGAGGTGAGTGTGCGTGCGTGTTTTACATAAACAGCCACATACTTGTATTTTCTTGCCAAAATCACACAATAGACCCATAAATGGTGAAAACATAGTACGCATTTGGTTTGTTTTAACCAACTTTATCGGTTTTTCAAACACCATAGCATCCTATTATCCTAGAATGCCCGAAGCAGGGAGTGAAATAAATGAAAAACAACATTAAGTCTCAAGAGCGAACAATCCACCGATTACACCTTACAAAAGTTGTCACTCCTCCTCATTCCATCTGGCTAACCACCGAGCAAAGACATTCTCTTTTTAAGTCACAAAACAAAATTGGCCCTCCTTGCAAATAAGTATAAGGGCATCTTCAACACTATCTTTTAAAATGGACGCACTATCCGACTGTTGGTCGTGTCGGGACGCGTTCGCAGTCGATACAAGAGCCGGCTATCCAACTCTATACGAGTCTAACAACAATAACCTTCCACCAAATACCTAACATTGCACTAGTGCCTTCTGCCAAATACATAACATTGTCAGTAGTGCCTTCTGCCAAACATGTGTGTATGTATTAGGTTTTTTTATTGCTCGGAGTAGTGTGAGCACTTGAAAAAAAAACATAAGAGTGTGTAGCACTTGAAGAATAAAAATAAAACAATAGTGCTTCCACCAAATTCTAGGAGTGTTCCGCCTTCATAGAACTAGTGCCTTCCCTATTACGAGCACTAGGCTAAAATGCCTACCGCCATTTTGAGTGTTCTGCCTTTTTTTTCATAAAAATCGTTAAAAATCTATTAATATGGGATCTAGTTTTGAAGGTCTCAACGCTAGAAATCTAATGATGAAAACAATTAATAATTTGGACGTCTTGTTCTAGGGATACAAAAATAAATCTATGAAATAAAAAATAAATCTATGAAAAAGAAAAGAAAAACCTCGTGGGTTGTGATAAATGATACAGTGCATCACTTCTCAGCACAGGAGAAATGAGAGTAACATTTACAAAGTCGAAGAATACTCTTTTCGTTGTTCAAAACCAAGGCCATCGAACTTCGGGTGAAAGCTTGTGACACCCTCTCTGTTTTCATTTCGGCGCCGTCGTATGTGAGGTGGCTGTACGGTTACGGCCCGTCGCACTTGTGACATCCCCTCTGTTTTCGTCGTATGTTCGTGCCGCGGTAACGAATGTACGCATGCAGTGCGGTGCACGCGCAGCTAGCGTCCAACGCTGCCGATAACGATGACCTGCGGCTCTACTAGAGACCGACCGACGGACATGACGATCGTTCGAGAGGTTGACGACAAAAGGAGCCGCACACATACGCCCCAGCATGCATGCACGCACGCACTGACTCGCAGGCGCGTGCATGGCAGACACGCAGCACTGGGAGACGACGGTGTGCGCCAGCTACGTGCTTGGACAGCTCAAACTTATCCATGGATGCTTTCTAGCGCGTATAAAAGGGCATGCTGTCCGCTGAGGCTTATCACCACCGATCCATCGATCACTCGTATGCATGCTCGTCGATCAAGTTAATTGCTACCTACGTCGATATGGGCTCTCTCATGGCTGGCTGGAGCTCCCATGCGCTCGACGACGACCTCAAAGGTACTACGTCCGCCGTGTACAGCCATCCACCATCCGTAGTGCATGCAACATCACGTTGCAAGATTCATAATTTGTCTTCTGTTATGGCATCCATGTATGTATGCAGTTCGTTTTATGAGGAACCGGTCGCTGACCAAGGACGAGGTGGAGGCCTTCTGGAGGCAGCACAAGAAGCCGGCGCCGGAGGGCAACGTCGACGGCGGCGAGACCGTCGTCGCCTCCTCTCCCCTCGTACGTAACCGGTTCGCATGCATGCGTGCATCCGTCGGATTTGCATCGGGCTCCTTTATCAAGCTTGTCAAATGCGTACTTGATTTTTTTTACTCTGCTTGCATGTGTTGGTTAATTAGAAGGGGAGCCCGAGGTCGACCCCGCGTCCGTCGACTCTGTCTCATGTCCGTTCGTCGCCGCCGGTGATGACTACTAGCGTGGACGGTGACGGCGAGGCTGCCGCTAGCCCCAGCGCGAGCCGCGATTGGTACGTATAGCTTACCTAGCATGAGGTTATTGAGTTCACACATGAACATATTCATAACATGCATGGATCCATGTGTACATGTATCGATCACGTACGGCTGGTGCGTAACGTACCTTACCTAGCATGAGCTTCTTGAGTCTTTTCTGTTTGCGAAATGAGCTTGTTGAGTTCATACATATTACATGAACATATTCATAGCATGCATGGATCCATGTGTACATGTATCGATGACGTACGGCTGGTTGTGGTTGTGTGCATGCAGGTGGACGAGGAGCAGCTGGGCGTTCCTCAACGAGCCGCCGCCGCCGCCGAAGCGCGAGGGAGCAGGCGTTAGGCAAGGCGCCGCCGCCGCCGTCTGATCATCATCTCTTTAATTACTTTGCTAAGTTAGCTTTGTACTATCCCTGTAAATACGTACAGTACTACGTACCAGCCGTGTAGATATACTACGTACAGTACTACTTGGAGTGGTGGCTTTGCTAATGTTTGATCTCTGTAGCATGTGGCATGTCACTTTCTGTATTGTCGTTCATGTAACCTTGGAGATATACTATGTGTACACGTCACTTTCTGTATTTGGCATCTCAGATAGTACCAAAAACAAAATTCGAGACTAAAACAAGATGCACCAGTCGATTGGAAGCGACTAACCACCAGTCAATTGGACGATAAACATCAGATCCGCACGATCGTACAACCACGTCTATATATGCAGTTCGTTTCATGAGGAACCGGTGGCTCACCAAGGAGGAGGTGGAGGCCTTCTGGAGGCAGCAGAAGAAGCCGGCGCCCGAGGACAACGTTAAAGGCGGCACGACCGTCGTCACCTCCCCGCTGTCGAGGTCGACCCCGCGTGCGTCGACTCTGTCTCATGTCCGTTCGTCGCCTCCGGACAAAGCGACGAGAGCGCTAGCTAGAATACACAGTGAACATTCCATAAGGTTCCTGTACGCCTCTTTTTCTATAGGTTTTGGGAACTTAGAAAGTTCGATCCGGTTTTGTTTCAGTTTTATATTTTTGAATTTACCATTTTTCTTTACTTTTTATTAAAAAAAATTAGATTTTTAAAATGTTTGTGTTTTGAAAATGCTCAAAAATTTTAAATATATTCGCATCTAAGAAATGTTCACAGTTTGAAATTAGGTTCGAAAATGATTAGCCTTATGTAAAATATGTCAATAAATGTTGGGATTTAATTTTTATGATTTTTAAAAAATGCTTGCAAATTTGCAAGAAAAACATTCAGAATTTTGAAAAATTAAAAAATAATGTTGTGGAAAATTTTCCTCAGTTTTGCAAAAATTGTTTGCATTTTATAAAATATGTTCAATTTTTGTAAAAGTATTCATTTAAAAAATATTGTTTTCTTGACCCCTAAAATTATAAACTAAAAAAAGCAAAGAAAGAACCAAAAACCCAGCAGGAGCGATGGCTAAGCGAGTTTGCTGGGAAAGTATCTTGTGTACTGGTACTTGTGGTGCTACCGGTGCACCGGACGCCCGTAGCATAATAAAAATGTTTCAATTTTTTTTGGAAAAAAATAACACATTCACACAAAATGAGTCTATGTTGTCACCAAATTTCAACTCAAAATTTGAAATATTGCTTGAGGTACAAAAATCACAAAATCGACATCGAATAGTACAGAACAGAAGTTGGGCTTTACATTTGGCCCATTATCACAGTGATGCTAAAATTGTCATTTTTGTATATCTTCCAATGTTTTAAATTTGGTTGGAATTTTTGCAACAATATAGACCAATATTATGCCAATGCCCTACAATTATTTTCAGATTTTTTAAAGCATATTTAACACGCTGCGGCGTCTGGTGCATCGGATACTTTCCCCATGGGCCGGACCGGGTATGCCTGCACCTAACACTAGCATTTTGACACTTAATGTGTCAGTCACATAGGAGCTCCCAAATGGTAAGACCTAACCCACTGCTTTTGTTTCAGAAAAAGGAAAAGATCAAAGAAACACCAGCCTAGGCAAGAAGAGCCAAGCCAAAAAAGGCAGAACATAACATATGTAGTGGCAAGCTCAGCCCAAAAGAAAAAAATAAAACCACAAGCATTATGATAGGTCTTGTCGTGTGGTGCAGCACAATGCACTACGAGAAACAAACCAGAAACCGACCTTCGGGGAATAAACACATTCCCTCCATACGGGTTCATTAGACCCGAGGGCGACTTTTTTTTGCGGGAAAGGAAATTTCATTCATCAGGTAATGTGATTACAATCAGCGGCAATGATGCTCGCAATCTCATCGGGGGACGTATGCGGCCAACAAGCAGTACATTGTTGCATGCTCCCCATTTGAGCAAGGGTATGACTAGCTAAATTTGCATTACACTTGATCTTAACTATATGATCCTCCTTTCTTGAGATAACAACAACTGATCTCCATAACTCTATGCATGTGAGCAGAATAATCTTGTTGGGATGCCGAAATTAATTGCTCGGCTTCAGCACAATCAGTCTCCACCAGAAGGTCCACTTCTTTTGAACCAAGCCATATATTAATCTGCTCACATTAATCCTTCCATCTCACCCTCCATGCACTCTCCTAGGTCATTTCTAATAGTTTGTTGGTAAAAGTAGCCATGTCATCAGTCAACAACTCATCATACAACTACTCTAATAGAGTGTATGTAGTGTCTCCAGTGAGAGTTGAGAGTATTTATAATCTTGAAATCTCATTCCACTTTGGAGCTTATGCAAGGGTTGTTGGTTCATGTACTTACAACCCTACTCTCTCTCCTCGTTTATTCTATGCCACATCCCAAAATATTCCTATCTGGAAAATTCTATCAACACTTATCTTACAACTATTGAAAATGCCCTCACATGCCAGCTCTCAGATGCAGCCAATGAAAAACCTTGATGGAAGGTGTAGAGATGTATGTGATCGACAGAGTTATTCATGTGATCAATTACCTAAACAAAATCTTAGTCCACTGAGCTTGTGTCACACCCAACAATATACTTGTATGCATGCCAACATGCATGCACAACTTCACTTGTGTGCTCGATCAATAGCAGCCGTTAGGGCTATTCGATCCGAGATGGTTCGGCTCGACTCGCTAGAGCTTGTTAGGATAATGAGTTAGCTTAGCTTGATTCATTATCATAACAAGCTCAAATTTTGACTCGGTTAACCTAAACTGCGAGTAAATATTGTAAAATGTGCACACCAAACTATATTTATTATACATGTAATAATATATATAAAAATTAACACCTGGTTTTTCTTCACAAGTCATAACGATAAAAACATTACGCCAAAGGGGCACATATTGCACGCCACAAATGACAACAATCAACTACAATATTGATCTTAACTTATGTTCCTTCTGATTAACAAGCTTTAAGAGTTAAACAAGTAATTCGTTTGCTCGACTCGTTAAACTCATTTTGTTAACGAGCTCAGATTAAAACTCAGCTTGACTCATTAGCCAAGGATTTTGAGACGAGTCATGAGCTACTTGTTTAGCTTGTGAGCTTCGAGTTATAATTCTAGGGCAAGGCTTCATCGCCCACGACATGACAATCGAAAACATGGTAGGAGCCCCCAAAGCACCAGCTAGCGACACTCTTGTCCAAGTCTGACATGTCTGTTGTCTAACTGTGTGCCATCCTCTGCTACCAGGACACCCTTTACGCCAAGGATCATAGGCAGATTTACCACGAATGCTAGATCGAAGGCTCCATTGATTTCTTCTTCGATGCCCTGGCTGCGGTGTTCTAGAATGCACTGACCAGAACTTCATTCAAGGCGATAATTGGCTGCCAGCGACATGTGTCAACTATACCCCGAGATTTGATTCGCCACATCTGAGAAAATATTGTGAAGTACTAAATGCATGTGAGTGTCATGTATATCCTCTATATGTGCCATAGGTACTTAGTGAGTAATAGGCCTCTCTATATGCAGCGTTGATCAGGTGGAGGGGGGCCAAGGCCCCCCTCCCCCTCCCCCACCCACACCCACACACTCCAGTAGTTGGTGTACCCCCTCCCACACAAATAGTTTTTTTTTGCGAGGTACCAACTTCCCATCTGAAGCTTCATCCAAGGTCAACGAGTGGCTTCCAATAGAGGTCTTTACGGTACCCTATACTGCTACTGGGGAAGGAGCAGTATATGTGTGATCCCACCGTTGATCACAAAGGGAACTGCTCTGGTGGGCCAATACTTCTGAGCGACCAGGACACAAGCAGGTTGAGCCATGCCTGGGTGAGCATTCTGGCACACGACGTGGTTGTCGACCTCACAGCAAAGGTAGATGAGCAGCTCCACGTCCTGCAAGATGCGGCCGAAGTAGAGGTTCCGCCACGCTCCGGCACTCACCTAGACGCAGCTCTTCCGGCGTCAGAAGACTGGCACATCTTGCACATCCTGGCCCGTCGTCGACGCCGGCGAGCTCGTCCGCAGCGCAGGGTGGTTTGGCATGCGCTACGGCCATGCACGAGGCACAATAAGCGTGATGCTAGGGTGCGGATGGGGCGCACGGCAACGGGCCATAACATCATAACCGTAGAAGCATCAATCCACGATCACGATGGATTAAGGGGAGACGAACGTCCGGGGACGTCTGCCGGAGATGCAGAGTCGCCAAATAATGAACTGCAAGCGCGTATACCGGTGGACGAGAAACACACAGTACTAGCGATACTGCTGATCCGTTTTCACCGGTACAGATATCTAACAACCCTTGGATCTTTGCCATTGGACGGCCTGTATTCAATAAAGGGTACCATAAAAGAGCTCTTCCAATAACACGTCCTGGCTACATGTTGGCTTTTTTTATTTGGCATGTTGGCCTTTGATTCGCCATGTTGGGAAAATAAGAATACTTGCTAGCGTTTTATGTACGCAATGCATGTTTGACGTGGGTATTTTGTTTGAAGGGGGTTCTTGTTCATAGGTTCGTAACATCTCCCAAAAATATGGAGACACATAAAAACGAGCATATATAGACATGTGAATACCCCCCTTTCTGTCACTAGGAATACCATGTTTCATTTTTATAACCATTAGGTCAGTCCTAATTACAGAAGGTAAAGCAAGATACTATGTTGTTTCAGACCCCGGGGTTTGATCCTCCTTCTCTAATAAATCTCGTTTGAGGCATTTCATTACTACCACGTCTAATATCATGTGGGTTGATCGACGATTCAACCGTTGCACAAGGAGTGAAAAAAATGCGTGCATTGGTTGAACGGTTGTGTCTAGTACAATATATTAGAGTCCTGTCTCCTTGCCCTGCTCTCATTAGTGTAAATACATCAGATGCAACTTATTGGATGCATCGATGAAATATAGTAGGCCAATATCTCCATGCACATGCATCCACATGGTAAAACCATTCCCGCTTGGCGTGACTAGGCCTAGATTGCATTTGCGTGAGGTGATGAGTGATATTTTTGCACTCATCGCACCATTATTTAAACCGGATAATGTCGGAATTCCGAGAAAATCACTCCCATATTGACATGTGAGACTCACATTTCTAATCTTAATTTTTTATGTAATTAAATAAAATCTACAGAGGTTTTCAGCAAAAATCCCTTGTGCGCGGTGCACACAAAAGGTGTGTGAGACGAATCCCAGGATTGGTTCGCCAAATTTAAGGACCGTATTGAAGCAGTATTCTCAACTTTTGGGACCGTATTGAAGCATTTTCTGAATTTGAGGATCATTGTGGGCAACGCCACCAAGTTCAAGGACCATACGTGTATTTTACTTCAAAATATACACTACATTGTGAAATGAAGATAGTAGTGAGCTAATGATCTGTAAGAAGTCGGTTTCTCCATAATATTTGAAATTATTAGTTTCTGAACAAACAATGACAAGGCAATCGAGAGGCCTTGCGACATTGCTTTAGGCGATGTCAGTGTCTACCGGCAAGAGAAGCCGTGTTGTAACCATCGGACGTTACCCTTCTTTGATCTGGACGAGGATGTGTGGCTCGCAGGTCTCACAGCATGCAGTCCCTCAGGCATGCTTTTATTTTTGGATTCTGATTTTCGAACTTATATATTTTTTGAACGAAAAGTTCAAATTAAGTTTTCTTTTCGTATTCGTGTTTCTCTTGACGAGGACTTTCAAATAAGATCCATTTTTTTAATAATTTTTGACAAATCTTGAAAATAAGTGTTAAGTTTCCACTTTTGAAACTTAGTACGTGCGACCGATGAAATCACGATATTTGTGCATGTAACTGACAAAAGAAATGTCATAAAAATTTATCTATGAAACTTTGTAAAGGCGTGCGAGAAAATCGTAAGTTTGAGATGAAAAATCGTACATTTCAACGAGTGAAACTTAGAACTTAGTATGCCCACCTACGGGATCCAACTACTTCGGGAATCGCGAGGTAATCGAGCGGCCGGGCAGGGCTTGCAGGTGTGTGCCCCCGCGAATTTGCGTCTTTGATCTTACACATCAATTCATCAAAAGTTCAAAATACAAGGCTTTTGCATCTCTCGAGCAAAAAGATGAAAAAAAAAGTTTAACTAATAATAAGAAAAAGTATACGCCTTTCGCTGTTTCACATAGGTCCCTTTATTCTTGCAACTTGCCAGACAATTAACCCAAGTTAAAGGCACCGATATTTAGGACACAAGAAAAGAACACCCAAATCTCAAAGCATGGCCGAAAGTAAATAAAAGCCCTCAAAGCATTTCCATGCTAGTGCATGACGTAGACGTCGTATTCGACGGTGGCGTCGCCGGTCTTGAAGTCGAGCCAGTGGGTGCGGGCCTGCGCGTACCCGCGGGCGAAGCGGAAGGCGCCGGTGCCGCCGACGACGGGCATCTCGCGGACGTCGGTGAGCGGGCAGTTGCGGCCGAGCACGGCGAGCGTGCTGCCGTTGTAGGGGCCGGAGGTGAGCACGAGGTTCATGGTCTGCAGGAAGCCCAGCTCCGCCTGGTCCGCCCCCATGTACAGGCCCTGGGCGCGGCCGACGGCCGCCGAGCCGGGCTCCGGGCCCTCGGTCAGCGGGTCATCCATCACGTTCACCATCCCGAAGAAGGTTCGCGACGACGGGTCCGCCGGACCCACCACCCGCACCGCCGACGGAGACGAGCCGCTCACGGTGTCGTGGAAGAAGAAGTGGAGGTGTGTCGGCGCCGCTGGGTCGGCGGACCGGCGATGCCCGTGGGACAAGGTCCGGTGGCCGGGCCGGTGCTGCTGCTGGGCTTCGCTCACTGCTGACAGCACCGTGAGGAGCACAAGAAGCATCACCGTTCCCTTGGCCATTTCTTGAGCTAAATAAGTAAGTGTCTGTGACTTTGTGCGATCTTTCAAGTGTACCTCACCTGCCATTTATAGTGGGATGGAGGGAGTGTAAAGGAACATAAGCGGCACGTGGTGGGCTCTAATTGGCGATCGAGAAAGCTGCTCTATGAAGTGGAGTGGACAGTGGTAGGGCAACATGGACAAGAATACTTTGCTTGGCCAATGGTGATAGGCACCAGATCCGGGGAGCACAGTGCAGAGGATCAGCGGTCATGATGTTGGTTGTATATTTTAGATTGTGGTTTTGGAGGAATGTTAGCGGTGGAGGATCACCAGATTTCTGTTGTCGGTGGTGAAATTATGGAGGCAGAAATCAACAACATATGGGCAAATAATTGTACATCTTCACGTTTTTCCGTTTGAAGGATGGATGGGTGCGTGCTTGGCACTTTTGGCACCGGATCGGATGTTATTCATCCGTAGTGGGGTTAAGTATACCCCACCATTACATGTATGATAATGGAACTTCCACTGATTAGATCGATGATCATGGTGTGACCAAAATAAGAGTCATGGCGCACTCTTGGGTAGGCATTTCTACCATTGTACTTGGAGTTGGCGATAGTGCATGTTGGAATTTGCTGACAGTTTTTTGCCATGGGACGTAACAGATGGTCCGAGAGCTTTGTTTTTTTGTTAATCAAACTGCACGGTTGGTCGCCGGTGCCTCAGATATTAATATTCCACAGCATAGAAAATCCAGGCAGAATACATGCATGAGATGTAACAATGGTCCTTACCGCCAATCGACAAGCTTTTTATTGGATGAAAATTTTATACTCCCTCCCTCCGAAAATACTTGTCATCAAAATGGACAAAAAGGGATGTATCTAAAACTAAAATACATCTAGATACATCCTCTTTTATTCATTTTGATGACAAGTATTTCCGGACGGAGGGAGTAGTATTTTGTAGACTCTTTACAGAAGAAAGGAAAGTATTTCGTAGACAAGGAAGGGTGCATAATGCTGGTCGTTACAGCCTTTGTGGTAGTGTAGACCGATCCTGACATCCTGTGGTGCTTGGCTTCCACGCCGAGCAACCAGAACTGAAAAACTGAAAAGCACACGTGCATGTCCCGTGGTAGTGGACGTAGGCGCTAGACACGGTCGTGCTTGCCCAGGTGCACTAGCTAGTATTCGCAAAAGAAAGATGCACTAGCTAGTAGTGTCTCCGATTCAATGGCAGCAAAAAGAAGGGAAATGTGAAACAATCATATCAATTGCACTCGTGGGTCGTGCTTGCCTAGGTCAGGTGCACTAGCTAGAGTCTTTTTCTCAAATCCAATCGCACCAAAAAGAAGGAAAATGTGAAACAATCATATCAGTTGCACTCGTGCTTGTGTTATTTCCGGAATGTTCAATATGCCAATGACGAACGAGTTGCTATCTATAACTGGAAACGCGTACTAATAGGAAACAACAAAATCTGGTTATGCATTGTTGATCAAGTAATATTTCTTACTCCCCCCGTCCCATAATATAAGAGCGTTTTTAAAATTGGACGGAGGGAATAACTTAGAGAGACACCTCCGTTGTTCTTTAGCAATTCTATTTACTAAAAGTACTAGCTTTAGTACTGAATGCACACCAAGACTGCGCCGAAGGATACTTATACTTTTATATAACTAGCAATACATGTTTCGTAGGGAATGTCATTACTGAGACCCATGCACATGATCTCCATACACAAAGATAAAACATAAAACATTTGAGTATTCTATGATAGTTTCCAGGAAAACTAACTGCACATATCACTTATATATGTATTTTAATACTATCATCGCCGACACTCTGCAAAAAAATAAATAAACTAAACTAAACTACACATATCAATTACAAGTGTATTTCACTAATGTCGTCCATGTACACACACTCGATTCATTAACTACCAGTCATCATGCATACAACATGCAGGCAAATCAACTAACGCTAGATAATTTCAATTTCACACATGTCAACTTAGTAGTTGGTTCTCCAGTACGAGACAAATATGAGGCCAACAGTTAATATGACAGTAGCAGTGTAAAGTATGAGACAATAATAGTGTACCTTCTTTTCAATTGGTCGTTTTCTGGAAATAGAGATCTCCTGGAGTAAATGTTGCTTGTTGTTTATTTACATACAATCAAAAGAGAAAACGGAATTAGAACATTTGCACATGGCACAGAAAAACAAATTCAATAAACACAAGACAATTGCCTAAATATACCCTTCCACACTTCTCAATTCTGATTTATTGTTCATCATCCATCAACAATTATTTTTATGGAAAGCAAGAGCTCTCTAATTGGTTTAGCATTTTGATTTAATCCTTCCTTTCTTTTTGTGCATAAACACTTTACTTAATATACGTTCGAATTCTCTGTTTTCCTTGAAGAAGGTGAAAACACTTCGTCCAACTAGATTTAAAAGAAGCTGCTGGATCTTTCTCACCAAAAACACTGGAGCTGCTGGATTACCTCGCCTAATGTGAGTTGGAGCGACCGCGCATGACAGTGTGTTGCGAATGGACCGGCCCTGGTAGGTTCCATGTAAGTTTGTGTTTTCTCCTGTTTTTTCCTTCTTTTTTTTAAAGTTTTTTCTTCTATTCTTATTTTCAAAAATACCGTACACACACACACACACACACACACACACACACACACACACACACACAAATAAATACATACATATATATAATTGAAAAAATAAATCCCGATTTGAAAAAACGTTAACATAACATAAAATAATTGTTAGCTTAACTAAACCGATTGTTGATAGCATATTAAAAGAAATTTGTGATATTTTAAAATGTTCACGTGTTTAAAAAAAGTGTGAATTTACAAAAAAGTTAATCATATATTTGATAAAAATGCTAAACATACTTAAAAAAATGTTTCAAATGTATACATGAAAAAAATTGATAGCATACAAAAAAATTGTGACATTCTAAACTTTTTAACGCGTTTCAAAAAAATGCATGTGAAACTATAAAATACTGTTAATCATCTATTTAGAAATTTTAAACATATATCAAATAAATGTTTCAGATGTATATGAAAATGTACAATGTTTATGAAAAAATAGACATGAAATATGTATTTTTGAAAAAAAATGTTATCATTGTATTTGAAAATTTGATCATGTATTAACAAATGTTCTTGTCGTATACGAAAAAATGTAGACATCAAAACATTAATCATAAAAATATTAATTGTCTACTTTGAAAATGTTAACATGTATAAATACGGTTTTACATCTACATGTAAAATGTATATAGAAGAATTAGGAATAATAGAAATGACACATCAAAAAATAATAAAAATACAATCTAGATGGTTCTAAAAACAAGGAAAAATTGTCAATTACCATGAAGAAAAACACATAGAAAGAAAGAAAGAAAAAACCAAAGAAAACTGAATAGAAAGAAAGAGAAATGAAGGAAACCATTGAAATAGTAAGAGAAACCAATGAAAAAGAAAGAGAGATGAAGAAACCAAAGAAAGAAACATCGAAATGCAAAGAAACAATAACAGAAAAAACTAATGTAAAACGAGCAAAATCCAAAGGAAAAATGAAATAAAATATTAAACCAGCAAAAACAGAGAAGAAAACAACCAGTGGAAAAAAAGAAACATAAGTTATGAGAAAGAAAAAGAAATCAGGAGTTACAACAAAGAAAAAAACGAAATTCAAAGAAAACCAATGGAAATCCCCATGAAAACATAAAACGAAAAAATAATCGAAAAGGGAAGGAAAAAAAAACAAGGCAAACCGACCGAACACCATGGCCGGATGTGAATGAGAGAAGAAGAAAGTGACTAATATCTGGGGGTGTCATAGAGGGCAGAAGTGAGAAGAAGAAACGTTTGGGAGAGGTGAAATATGACAACACTTTCTTAAACCCGAGCTATGTTTTTTAGTCCGTGAGTATAGCAAGGTTGGGGGCGGTGCCCCTCCTCTGTTGATGTATAAATGCATAGCCCACCTTTCCCCATCATCTTGAGCTTTTGGGCTTATGCCGTCATTGACCAGTGTGAGGTTCCACATGTCCTCGGCCAAGATGGCCGGCTTCGCCACCTTGTACGCACCCTTCTTGACGTAGCTGGTGTGGCGGTACGTGCTCCGGCAGAGCGCCCTTTAGGGCATCCATGCTCGTGGTGTAGTTGCCACTGTCATCCAATGTCACCATTGCGTTAGGCACAACAGACATGCATATGTAGCAGATTGGGGGAGACGAGGGGG
>NC_057807.1:670843424-670855358 GCF_018294505.1 Triticum aestivum | reverse complement strand
AGCCTAGAAGAAATGATTGGGGCTTTTTAGGGACCTAAATTGAAGTAAATAGTCTTATTTTCCCCTAACCCCACCCCATCACCAAACTTCCATGCATCGACATTTACCTAAGAGAATGAAAAGAACAGTCGATAAAAAATAAAAGGGAAGCAGTAGGATCGGATAGGCTGGTTATTTAGATGAAGAACCATTGTTATGTTTGATCAATGTGCACCTTGTATTTCCAATGATTTTGTTTCCTAGAATACTGACTTGGCCGCGCTTGGTGTGTACAGAAAGGCACTACAAGTATATACCTCAAACATGTAAGTGTTGTATTGAATTAAGATTCTTACAGGGATAGAATGTGTCCTCCCTGGTGTCCCTGGCGCGAATGATATTTCGTTCTAGGAGGCTCATTCGAGTGAACAGCTGCAACAGTAAGCATTCCCTTAAAAATCACTCACGTGGAATGTTTGCAGGAACTATCATGTTATAACAAAGAGATTTATCATGCTATAAGAAGAAATAATTATCATGTTATAGCAGTTGGAATTCACATACCTTTCAGGATTTGCCATGTTGCACCAGCGAAAATTGGCATGCGTTTTAAGGATTGGTCATGCTGCGGCAAAGAGAAATGTCAGGCTAAGAAAAGGTGAGTTGCCCACATGTTCACCAACTGCCATGCTACATCAGGGCGAATTATCATGCCACGTACATACATTTTCATACATGCTTCAAGTAATTATCATGCTACATCATAAGGGAGTGTCATGCTACATACGGGTCATTTTCTTAGGAGAGTGTATGAGGGCGAACGTTTGTGTCATTCTCTCAGGAGGATGCATTTGGAGCGAACAAGATTGCCACACTCACCGTTTTGAGATTGGCATCCGGAATTGGACGCACCAAAGGGCGTTCCCTCGAGAAAACACAATAAGTTTTTTGTTGAATAATTGTTTAACATTTTTTGGCCAAAAAAATCTGTTGTTTTTCTCGCAAAAAGGTATATGTTGTTTGACACGAGTTTCAAGCTTTGTTCGTGTTGTATACAAAAAAGCTTTGTTGTTCAGGAGGCCCTCGTACCCAGCCGCCGCTAGGGTTCCTTCTGCCACCTGCCGGCGCCAACGCCGCCCTGCCTCGTCTCCTGTGGCCTTAGGGCCATGGAGGCATGGTGGATTCGGCCATTGTCGGTGGGAGGGCTTCGTTTCTAGATGTTTTTCTGACTTTTTTAGTGTTTGTGTCCTGCTCAGTGAGATGAGGCGGCGACGGATATTTCAAGATGGAATAAGTTTCTTCCCGCCTAGCCCCCGTCCGGGTGGTGCTTCTAGCGTCATTTGAGGGCGTGTGAACACTTGTCTCCGGTCGATCTCGTAGATTCGGTCGGCATTTGTCTTCGGTGGATCTACATGGATCCGATCTTTGTTCGTGTGTCTACAGGTTGGATCCTTCCGATCTAAATATCTTTTCAACGACGGTGGTTGCTGTTCTGGTGTGCTAGTCCTATAGAGCCTCAGCATGACGACTTCCGCACTGTCTATTACAACATGTTTTGCCCGGCTCAGAGGGAGGGGCGATGACGGCGACGCCTTCGGCTTGCTTAAGTGCTTGTAGTCGTCGCTAGGTGGTCTATGAATCTGGGTTGTGCTATCATGATCGATGATGAATATATTGGAAGTTTTCTCAGGAAAAAAAAAAGCTTTGTTCATGTTTAACCACAAATAAAAGGCAGGCTTCCCGCGTACTGCTAGCTCTTGCCTATTGACAGCACAAGACGAAATATTACCTGGACCAGGCCTGAGGCTGACTCTCTCCTTCCTCTTCTGACCTTTCCTTTTGAAAGCGTCTACGAGGGCAATGGCAAACGCACCAAGAACTTCCATGTTTGCACCACGCGTCGTCCCTCGTCCGCGTATATATACCCGGCCGGGGTGTCGCCTCCGCCATAGCACACACCAAAATCGTCGCATCATATTGCGCCTGCTGATTCGATCATCAAGTGCCAGCTTAGCTAGAGCCAAGAACGCGAGTAGGTCGACTGCTCGATCGGGTAGCTGCAGCCATGGTGCTCTCCCGGGACGCCTCAGACACCGACGTGTCGGTGCACTCCACGTTCGCCTCGCGCTATGTTCGGTCGTCTCTCCCGAGGTATATATGCGCGTGCATGGGTGCCTGTTGTTCTTCTTGCTCGATCGATGCTCTCGTGGTCTGTTCTTACTAATGGACCGGCTGGTGGATCCGTTGCGTGCGTGCAGGTACCGTATGCCGGAGAAGTCGATCCCCAAGGAGGCGGCGTACCAGATCATCAACGACGAGCTGATGCTCGACGGCAACCCCCGGCTGAACCTGGCGTCGTTCGTGACGACGTGGATGGAGCGCGAGTGCGACAAGCTCATCATGGCCTCCATAAACAAGAACTACGTGGACATGGACGAGTACCCCGTCACCACCGAGCTCCAGGCACGTATTATTCCGTTTTTGATTTTACCTGTCTCTGAGCCTCACAGATGTATGTAGTTGTAGTTTGTACTGACGTTGTTATTCCTTGTGCGGCATTGATCGAATTGCATTGCAGAACCGGTGCGTGAACATGATCGCGCATCTCTTCCACGCGCCGCTGGGCGAGTCGGAGACGGCCGTGGGCGTGGGCACGGTGGGATCGTCGGAGGCCATCATGCTGGCGGGGCTGGCCTTCAAGAGGAAGTGGCAGAACAGGCGCAAGGCCGAGGGCAAGCCGTTCGACAAGCCCAACATCGTCACAGGCGCCAACGTCCAAGTAACTCCTAGCTCACGAATTCATCTCCTTTGAGGTGCAAGTTGAAATTTACGTTGCGATGCTCTTGTACGTAGGTCTGCTGGGAGAAGTTCGCCAGGTACTTCGAGGTGGAGCTCAAGGAGGTGAAGCTGCGGGAGGGGTACTACGTGATGGACCCGGAGCAGGCGGTGGCGATGGTGGACGAGAACACCATCTGCGTGGCGGCGATCATTGGCTCCACGCTCAACGGCGAGTTCGAGGACGTGAAGCGCATCAACGACCTGCTCGAAGAGAAGAACAAGGAGACCGGGTGGGAGACGGCGATCCACGTGGACGCGGCGAGCGGCGGGTTCATCGCGCCGTTCCTGTACCCGGAGCTGGAGTGGGACTTCCGGCTGCCGTGGGTGAAGAGCATCAACGTCAGCGGCCACAAGTACGGCCTCGTCTACCCCGGCATCGGGCATCGGCTGGTGCGTCTGGCGCGGCAAGGACGACCTGCCGGACGACCTCGTCTTCCACATCAACTACCTCGGCACCGACCAGCCCACCTTCACGCTCAACTTCTCCAAGGGCTCCAGCCAGGTCATCGCGCAGTACTACCAGCTCATCCGCCACGGCTTCGAGGTAACTATACCTGGCTCATGTCATGAGTCGCAGTTCAAACATCCATCGATCGATCGGGAGGAGATTTGTCATTTTAATTACACGATGGATGCAGGGGTACAAGAAGATCATGGAGAACTGCCAGGAGAATGCCATGGTGATCAAGGAGGGCCTGGAGAGGACGGGCCGCTTCAACATCGTGTCCAAGGACCAAGGCGTGCCGCTGGTGGCCTTCTCCCTCAAGGACCACACCCGCCACGACGAGTTCCAGGTCTCCGACATGCTGCGCCGCTTCGGCTGGATCGTGCCGGCGTACACCATGCCGGCCGACGCGCAGCACGTCACGGTGCTCCGCGTCGTCATCCGGGAGGAGTTCAGCCGCACCCTCGCCGAGCGACTCGTCCTCGACATCGACACGGTCATGAACCAGCTCGACGCACTCCCGTCCAACGGCGTCTGCTAGTAGTAATAAGCAGTGACGATTAAGAGTCTCCAGAATCCAAATGATGGTCATCGTGTGAAACTACCGGTCTTATCTTGCTGATTCGAGTAATAGCTATGATTGTAACCAAAATTTTGCTGTGGCTTTTATGACTTGGACAGTTTGCATTGCAGTGATAGTAGTATTTCTGTTAAAGCTATAAAGTTATACAAGGTATAAAGATTTTCTAGCGCAGACTCGTGCACGAATCACTGGACTGAATTTCAGAGGACGTATTCATTAAGAATATTCTCGTATTTAAGACTATTAAAAACTCCCGTTCCAAGAGTATTTAAGACTACGATACCAACAGACATCCATCGTACAATATGCAAGACATCTGCTACTACCTCCGTCCCACAATATAAGAGTGTTTTTGACGGCCATTTGGATTCATGGGCTAGGATGGGCCGAATTCTTGTAAGATTCATAGTTCGTAGCCGAAAAAAAACAACGGACTTTTGCAGTAAAAGAAAAGGAACTTCGTTTTTTACTTTCATCCGAATGCAATTTAAGTGGTTCGCTCTCGATATAAACGAGAATAAGTATAAGTATGTGCACACACATTAAAAATAGTGAGTGCACACATGAAAATGAAAATCTTTTCTGAATCTAGTACAATCGAAGTCACTCACATACACGAGCATACATTCAACCCTATAAACGTATACATGCACACCCTACTCCTATGAGCAGTTCGTAGCTAGCCTGGGAACACGCTCCGGGCCAACAGCCTATGCACAGTATTGAACAATGTCCAAATAGTGTTTTCTAGCTACAGTCAACGAACAATAGAGCACCCACGCCCCAGGCCATGGCCCCAGTAGCCTGGGGCCTGGCTACGCCCCTGCCTATGAGCACCTCCGGGAGCCGGCATAACATCTTGATATTTTACGATGTCACACCGGAAGCTTAAAATAAATCCAGGAATAATGCGAGCACCAATGTCTGTCTAGGGTTTGAACCCTAGCGGGTTGGGATATGTCCTCCTAAACCACACTGTTAGCCAAACGAAAAATGTTCGGCAAGAGTGATGTGCACTGGATTGCTAATATTTGGGAGGTTGTTAATGCATGCAAGTACTGATAAGTAGCGAAAGTACATCCAATAACCAGCAACTCTCTAAGACAGATGCACACCCAGGAGTATGAAAGAGGAGTCCTATATACACACACACAGAAAAGCGAGCCCTTTGGTTCATAAATCATGCTATCGTTTGCTATGTGGCAATCTTCCTGTGTTATGTTTGGTACCTATGCTCGAATTTGTTCTTTTCATAGTCCACCGCAACTTCAACATATTGGAGCCATCGGCCGAGCCGGCCTTGTCAAATGCATGCTTTTACAAATTTGGCATGTGAAATGCATGCTTGTAATTCAACGACATCAATGTGTTATGTATACGTGTATATGCATGTTTTGAAATTTGGATTCATCTAAAATGTGTTACATAATAACATTCATTATTTAATGCATAATACTTCTTATATTCATATATGTATCAAATCTGCAGGGAGCCTATGGACTCCAGGGAGTCTATTGTTACTGGGTGCAAGCAATGGGAGATGGTGGTTCGGGTTATATTCAACCGGTTCAGATGGCGTACGCATAACAGGATAGGAGTCTAGAGAGCTTATCCTTATTATTACCGTATCGGCTGTCTTTGTCCGCTTGTAATTTTCCGTTTTATTTACTTTTTTTGCTCCGTTTACGAGCTGTAAGACCTTTATGATGATACTTTTTGGATTTTAATAAGAGGACCGTATGCATCATCATGATGCAGAGGCCGGGGGTATGACTCCATTTCCAAAAAAAAATGTATCAAATCTGCGCATAATACTTCCTATATTCATATATGTATCAAATGTGCAACACTGCCACTGTAGCAAAAAACGCTGCCGTGGCAGTATTGTCATTTTGGCCGGCACAACATATTAGTAGCATGTGTGGTATCCTGCAAGCTACCATGTGACGCTTCCACACATTGTAAGTTCTCTGTATCATCAGCCAAGTGTGAAATTCCCACACGCCATACATTCTCTATATGATCAGCCGCGTGTGACTCTAGGGAACACCACGAGTGTTGGATATGCTGGCAGTAGGGCTGTAAGAAAAGCTCGAGGCTCGTGAGCCGCTCGAGATCAACTTGTCTTTTGACTCGACTCGAGATCGGCTCAAAAAAAATGAGCTGAGTATGAACACTTTATGTAGCTCGATAGAGAAACGAGTTAATCTTGAGCCAACACTAGCTCGCTCGATTTTAGCTCGGTAGCTCGATGTTTTATAATTATATTAAATAATATTTATATTTACTAAAAAAGATAAGTTATTTTCATATATGCCGTGTACAACTTTTCTCAATTTTACCTAGTAGGAAACATGCAGGCCTAATTAAGCACGAGAAATTTAGCCTCAACATAGTGCGTGGTCAGTCCTGTGTCAAATATCCTATTATTCTCAGCCAAAGTTTAAGAGCACATGTACTATTTTTCTATCTTTCTACTTCATTGGTCCCTATTTGTCAAGTGCTAATCGCCAGTTGAGAGCGAATAAGTCAAATTTTATAGTGGCTTTCTACGTTGTATTGTTGGCTATATTGTTTGAAAAATTGCCTTAGATTATTCATAAAATCATATTATTTTTTGGCTCAAAAATAGCTCGAGATCGGCTCGAGATCGATACAAGCTGAGGATGAGCCACTTTCTACGGCTCGACCTTGAGTTTCACTCAGTTTGAGCTCGCTCGAATTTTCGTATAATCTGAGCTGAGCCTAATCCAACTCGCTCGAACTCGACTCGTTTGCAGCCCTAGCTGGCAGCGTTGGATTGCAACACGCCACCCATTAGGAACATACTAGCTGCGTGTGGCCACACACTGCTAGTAATACCTTACCAGCAGCGTCATACTCGTGACGTGCCACCCGAACGCGGCTAGTATGCAATATCGCACGCTGCTAGTAGCGAGGTCTTGTACTTGTACGAGGACATACGTGCCATGTATGGCTAAGGTATGTCGCCACCGTACAGTTGTCTTGCAGAATAGGAAAGAAAATCCTAGTACCTCGGCCATTAACACCCCCCCACCCCCCAAGCAGTAATGGTTTTGTATTGTCCTTTGAGTGGCAGATGTGCCACAATGCTACACATTTGGAACTGTTGGGGAACGTAGTAATTTCAAAAATTTCCTACGCACACGCAAGATCATGGTGATGCATAGCAACGAGAGGGGAGAGTATTGTCCACCTACCCTTGTAGACCGAAAGCGGAAGCGTTATGACAACGCGGTTGATATAGTCGTACGTCCTCACGATCCGACCGATCCAAGTACCGAACGTACGGCACCTCCGAGTTCAGCACACGTTCAGCTCGATGACGATCCCCGGACTCCGATCCAGCAGGGTGTTGGGGATGAGTTTCGTCAGCACGACGGCATGGTGACGATGATGATGTTCTATCGACGCAGGGTTTCGCCTAAGCACCGCAACGGTATGACCGAGGTGGAATATGGTGGAGGGGGCACCGCACACGGCTAAGGAACGATCACGAAGATCAACTTGTGTGTTCTGGGGTGCCCCCCTGCCCCCGTATATAAAGGAGCAAGGGGGGAGGCCGGCCGGCCCTTGGGGCGCGACAAGGAGGGGGAAGTCCTCCTCCTAGTAGTAGGACTCCCCTTTCCTAGTCCAACTAGGAAGGGGGAAGGGGGAAGGAAAGAGGGGGAGAGGCAGAAGGAAAGAGGGGCCGCGCCCCCCTCCCCTAGTCCAATTCGGACTCCCCATGGGAGAGGGCGCGCCACCTACTGGGCTGCTGCCCTCTCTCTCTCCTCAGGCCCACTAAGGCACAATACTTACCCGGGGGGTTTCGGCAACCCTTCCGGCACTCCGGTTTTCTTCGAAATCATCCGGAACACTTCCGGTGTCTGAATATAGTCGTCCAATACATCAATCTTTATGTCTCGACCATTTTGAGACTCCTCGTCATGCCCGTGATCACATCCTGGACTCCGAACAACTTTCGGTACATCAAAACATATAATCTCATAATGAAACTGTCATCTTAACTTTAAGCGTGCGGACCCTACGGGTTCGAGAACTATGTAGACATGTCACGCCCAATATGCGACCCTATCCAAAAGGAACTCGAAGGTCCCACCAAGGATAGACCCGCATATTGAAACGCTTTTGCAAGGTGGATATCATTACATCAACATTACATAATAGATGGGGATACATACAAGAGGCATACAATGCCACACGAATACAACATCACAATACATAAGATCATCATCCGACTACGAATGCAACACAAACAGAAAATCAAACGACATCCATCCTGCTAGCCCAGGCTGCTGACCTGGAACCTATCCCCTGATCGAAGAAGAAGCAGAAGAAGAACTCCAAGACAAGCAAACATCGCTCTCGCGTCATGATCCTCGCATAACCTGTACCTGCAACTGTTGTTGTAGTAATCTTTGAGCCACGAGGACTCAGCAATCCCATTACCATGGGTATCAAGACTTAGCAAAGCTTAAAGGGAAAGGAAGGGGTAAAATGGTGAGGCTGCAGCAGCGACAAAGCATATATGGTGGCTAACATACGCAAATAAGAGCGAGAAGAGAGCAAGCGGAACGGTCGTGAAGCTAGCAATGATCAAGAAGTGATCCTGAACTCCTACTTACGTCAAACATAACCCAAAGACCGTGTTCACTTCCCGGACTCCGCCGAAAAGAGACCATCACGGCTACACACACGGTTGATGCGTTTTAATTCGGATCTGGTGTCAAGTTATCTATAACCGGACATTAACAAATTCCCATCTGCCTATAACCGCAGGCACGGCTTTCGAAAGATTATACCCTGCAGGGGTGTCGCAACTTAGCCCATGATAAGCTCTCGCGATCAACGAAGGATATACCTTCTCCCAGGAAGACCCGATCAGACTCGGAATCCCGGTTTACAAGACATTTCGACAATGGTAAAACAAGACCAGCAAAGCCGCCCGATGCGCCGACAATCCCGATAGGAGCTGCACATATCTCGTTCTCAGGGCAACACCGGATAAGTCAAGCTACGAGTAAAACCAGCCCTCGAGTTGCCACGAGGTGGCCCCACAGGCTGCTCGGTTCGGACCAACACTTAGACAAGCACTGGCCCGGGGGGGCTAAAATAAAGATGACCCTCGAGAGAGCGACTCCCAAGGGAAAAGTAGGTGGTGGTGAGGCAAATAGTAAAACCAATGTTGGGCCTTGCTGGAGGAGTTTTATTCAAAGCGAACTGTCAAGGGGGTCCATAAATCACCCAACCGCGTAAGGAACGCAAAATTCAGGAACATAACACCGGTATGACGGAAACTAGGGCGGCAAGAGTGGAACAAAACACCAGGCATAAGGCCGAGTCTTCCACCCTTTACCAAGTATATAGATGCATTAATATTATAAGAGATATTGTGATATCCCAACAAAATCCTGTCCACCATGGAGCAATCTTCAACTTCACCTGCAACTAGCAACGCTATAAGAGGGGCTGAGCAAAAGCGGTAACATAGCCAAACAACGGTTTGCATAGGAAATGTGTCAAAGGTTAGAGGTTCATGGTAATATGGGAGGCTTGATAAACAGGTGATAGGTAGCGCAGCAAAGCGATAGAATGAAGCAACTAGCATAGCAATGATAGTAGTGAGATCCAGGGTAGCGGTCATCTTGCCTGAAATCCCGCAAGGAAGAAGAACGAGTCCATGAAGAAGAAGATGAAGCCACGAAGACGAACCAAGCATAGACGAACGAATCCTCACGATCGCAACGATATGGGAACTATCGAGAAGAAGCACACAACATGGTAAACACACCACACATGAACAAGGCATGATGCATAATACAAGTATGATGCAATACAAGACTACATGAAGTTACTCATGGCA
This sequence comes from Triticum aestivum, assembly GCF_018294505.1. NCBI lineage: Eukaryota > Viridiplantae > Streptophyta > Magnoliopsida > Poales > Poaceae > Triticum > Triticum aestivum. The sequence goes on along the minus strand of NC_057807.1, from coordinate 670,845,626 downwards.
AGAGATGATGCAAACAAGAGCAACACATCGAGGCAAGTTTCAATGAGGCCGGAAGCAACATATAACAATTCCGGTAAGTCCTCATATGCAAATTTCGAAGTTGGTCCAGATCTGAATAAACCTTATGTTCAAGTTGTTAAACAGCAAGTTAAGATGCACCAAGATGATCTATACGAGATTCTAGTCAAGTTACATATAAAGTTCATTATATTTAGAGCTACGGCCTAGAAGATATGAGCAAAACAAGTTAGACATGGCATTGATGCAAAATGCATTCAAACATCAAGCAAACACACCAAAACAAGGATGCAACATGATAATATGAAGCTACATGCAATTCTAAGCAAGTTTCATATAGAGTACACTCAAAACGGAGCAACGGTTCAACACATACACTCCAATCATGATATAGCAACAATCTGTCCAAAACAGCAACTAGGCATATTGCAAGCATCAAAACAATATGCTACAACATCCCAACATGAAAACAAAAGACATGGGCATGATGTACAGGTAAAGCATAACAAAACATGAACACTGAGCTATCTCCAGAAATCACTAGAACATGCTCAAACACACATGGCAAGATTGCAAACAATAACAGTTCAGACTTTGCAGAAAATAACATCAGGTTGCAATGTTTAGAGCTGTCAAACAACATGTTACAGGAACTTATCATGGCAAATAAAGGCATGGCATGATACTACTAAATGCATAGAACAAAAATCCTTTACTGACCATGAGCCAAAAAGGACCAGAAAATATGATGGCACCCCCGTAAATATAGCAAGTTTCGTTAACAGATTCAGCAAACAAGGCATGGCAGGAACAACGATAAGTAGGCATGTTGATAAGCTTGTACCACTCACCACAAAGCAATACATGGCATGACAAGGCACCCAACAGTAAGAAGACATGTTTGTGAAGCTAAACATGGCAAGAGCAAGTTCATAGGGTACATGGATCACTAACAACAAGCATGGCAACAACTGAACTTAATGTTAACAGGCTGACAGCAACATTATTTAGCAACTTTGGAGCAAGATTACAACAAGCTACAACAGGCTATAATTGCAACCAGGGGCATTGATGGATAGAGCATAACATGTAGAACAAAACACCCTTAGTGAACATCTCCAGATTATGCATAGAATGACTTGTAGCAGCAGGTTTACATAGCATCACGAAATAACAGATTCAGCCTAGCAAAACAGTAACAGCAAGTACCCTACTTAACAAGCTCGATTCACTCACCACAAGTCATTGCATGACAAGATAAGCATAGCATCAGTAAGAAGATATGTTTATGAAACAAACCAAGGCAAGAACAAGTTCATAGCATGCAAGGATCAACTACAACAACCTTGGCAAAATTGAATAACATGTAAACAATCTGCCAGGAAGCATTTTGTAGCAAAAGTAGAGCAAGAAAATGATATGCTAGACTACTCCATAATTGCAAACAGGAGCATGAATGGATAGAGCATAACCATATGTTCAAAACATCATTACTGAAGTATCTCAAAATATGCATGGATCTCTCTGTAGCATCAAGTTTACATGGCATCAAAATAACAGCAGAACAGGGACTAAAATCAGCAATATCACGAAGCCTAGTTTACATGCTTGTGCTAGTCACCACATTGATCAAAAAAATACATGGTAAGCACCTATGTAAAAAAGACATGGCATAGTTAAAAACATATGTAGACATCAACCTCATAGGATGCATACATCAATCATGACAAAAATGACAAATGAGCATGTTCTGTTAACAGACAACAGACAACATTATGAAGCACTCTTGCAACGATGATTCAGGCATCAAGATGAGCTCAAATAAACATAATGCAATGAAATGAAATGAAGTACTCGTTGAGACGAACAATTTGACATATTACACGCACGAAAAGGAGCAGTATGCATGGAGTTATGATGCCATGAGCAAGGGACCAGAATGTAAAAAATACAGGGACTTAGTGGAAATAGCACCTCGGGGAAAACGGGATGGAGGAGACCCGGGACGAGAGATCCGGGGACGGGGCTGGCGTTTGGGTTCCAGGATGGGTGGATCTCATCCCACCCGTCCGGATCCGGCGACGGGGTGGCCGGCGACGACGGCGGAGGCGGCCGGCGGCAGCGCGGGCGACCGGAGGCGGCGGGGCTTGGTGTGGGTCGGGGCGGAGACGGGCTGGACCGGCC
>NC_057807.1:670822001-670842908 GCF_018294505.1 Triticum aestivum | reverse complement strand
ACCGGGGGCGGACGCGTCCGGCGGCGGAGAGGGGAAAAGCTAGGGTTTCGGGGGGAGAATTCATCCGCGAATTTCGGGGGGAGGGGCATATTTATAGATTCTGGGAGCTAGGAGAGTCCAAATGAGGAGCGGTTTTCGGCCACGCGATCATGATCGAACGACCAAGAGCATGGAGGGGGGTTAGATGGGTTTTGGGCCACTTTGGAAGGGTGTCGGGCTGCAAAGAGAAAGGGGGGTTTTGGGCTACGCGGTTAACCGTTGAAGTATCAAACGACCTCCAAATGGCACGAAACTTGACAGGTGGTCTACCGGTGCTATACCAAGGCCTCTTGGCAAACCTCGGTCCATTCCGAGAAAGTTTAATGCCCGCTCATGAAGAGAGGCAAGAAGGGGACGCCGGATGACATAGGAGCGCCGGATTGCAAAACGGACAACGGGGAAAAAGCTCGGATGCATGAGACGAACACGTATGCAATGCAATGCACATGATGACATGATAAAATGCAACACACAAGCAAATGACATGGCAACGACGATGGATAACTGGCAGACACCTGGCGCAACGAATCCGGGGCGTTACAAGACATGACCTAGAACTGTTTCCGGTCAATAACCAATAGCGGAACCTGGATGCTCATATTGGCTCCCACATATTATACGAAGATCTTTATCGGTCAAACCGCATAACAACATACGTTGTTCCCTTTGTCATCGGTATGTTACTTGCCCGAGATTCGATCGTCGGTATCTCAATACCTAGTTCAATCTCGTTACCGACAAGTCTCTTTACTCGTTTCGTAATACATCAACTCACAACTAACTCATTAGTTGTAATGCTTGCAAGGCTTAAGTGATGTGCATTACCGAGAGGGCCCAGAGATACCTCTCCGACAATCAGAGTGACAAATCCTAATCTCGAAATACGCCAACCCAACAAGTACCTTCGGAGACACCTGTAGAGCACCTTTATAATCACCCAGTTACGTTGTGACATTTGGTAGCACACAAAGTGTTCCTCCGATAAACGGGAGTTGCATAATCTCATAGTCATAGGAACATGTATAAGTCATGAAGAAAGCAATAGCAGAAAACTAAACGATCAAGTGCTAAGCTAACGGAATGGGTCAAGTCAATCACATCATTCTCCTAATGATGTGATCCCGTTAATCAAATGACAACACATGTCTATGGTCAGGAAACATAACCATCTTTGATCAACGAGCTAGTCAAGTAGAGGCATACTAGTGACACTCTATTTGTCTATGTATTCACACAAGTATTATGTTTCCGGTTAATACAATTATAGCATGAATAATAAACATTTATCATGATATAAGGAAATAAATAATAACTTTATTATTGCCTCTAGGGCATATTTCCTTCAGTCTCCCACTTGCACTAGAGTCAATAATCTAGATGACACAGTAATGATTCTAACACCCATGGAGTCTTGGTGTTGATCATGTTTTGCTCGTGGAAGAGGCTTAGTCAATGGGTCTGCAACAATCAGATCCGTATGTATCTTGCAAATTTCTATGTCTCCCACCTGGACTAGATCCCGGATGGAATTGAAGCGTCTCTTGATGTGCTTGGTTCTCTTGTGAAATCTGGATTCCTTCGCTAAGGCAATTGCTCCAGTATTGTCACAAAAGATTTTCATTGGACCCGATGCACTAGATATGACACCTAGATCGAATATGAACTCCTTCATCCAAACTCCTTCATTTGCTGCTTCCGAAGCAGCTATGTACTCCGCTTCACACGTAGATCCCGCCACGACGCTTTGTTTAGAACTGCACCAACTGACAGCTCCACTGTTCAATGTAAACACGTATCCGGTTTGCGATTTAGAATCGTTCGGATCAGTGTCAAATCTTGCATCAACGTAACCATTTATGATGAGCTCTTTGTCACCTCCATATACGAGAAACATATCCTTAGTCCTTTTTAGGTATTTCAGGATGTTCTTGACCGCTGTCCAGTGATCCACTCCTGGATTACTTTGGTACATCCCTGCTAGACTTATAGCAAGGCACACATCAGGTCTGGTACACAACATTGCATACATGATAGAGCCTATGGCTGAAGCATAGGGAACATCTTTCATCTTCTCTCTATCTTCTGCAGTGGTCGGGCTTTGAGTCTTACTCAACTTCACACCTTGTAACACAGGCAAGAACCCTTTCTTTGCTTGATCCATTTTGAACTTCTTCAAAACTTTGTCAAGGTATGTGCTTTGTGAAAGTCCAATTAAGCGTCTTGATCTATCTCGATAGATCATAATGCCCAATATGTAAGCAGCTTCACCGAGGTCTTTCATTGAAAAACTCTTATTCAAGTATCCTTTTATGCTATCCAGAAATTCTATATCATTTTCGATCAGCAATATGTCATCTACATATAGTATCAGAAATACTACAGAGCTCCCACTCACTTTCTTGTAAATACAGGCTTCTCCAAAAGTCTGTATAAAACCAAATGCTTTGATCACACTATCAAAGCGTTTATTCCAACTCCGAGAGGCTTGCACCAGTCCATAAATGGATCGCTGGAGCTTGCACACTTTGTTAGCTCCCTTTGGATCGACAAAACCTTCCAGTTGCATCATATACAACTCTTCTTCCAGAAAACCATTCAGGAATGCAGTTTTGACATCCATCTGCCATATTTCATAATCATAAAATGCGGCAACTGCTAACATAATTCGGACAGACTTAAGCATCGCTACGGGTGAGAAGGTCTCATTGTAGTCAACCCCTTGAACTTGTCGAAAACCTTTCGCGACAAGTCGAGCTTTATAGACAGTAACATTACTGTTAGCGTCAGTCTTCTTCTTGAAGATCCATTTATTTTCAATTGCTTGCCGATCATTGGGCAAGTCAACCAAAGTCCACACTTTGTTCTCATACATGGATCCCATCTCAGATTTCATGGCCTCAAGCCATTTTGCGGAATCTGGGCTCACCATCGCTTCTTCATAGTTCATAGGTTCATCATGGTCTAGTAACATGACTTCCAGAATAGGATTACCGTACCACTCTGGTGCGGATTTTATTCTGGTTGATCTACGAGGTTCAGTAACAACTTGATATGAAGTTCCATGATCATCATCATTAACTTCCTCACTAATTGGTGTAGGTGTCACAGGAATAGATTTCCGTGATGAGCTACTTTCCAATAAGGGAGCAGGTACAGTTACCTCATCTAGTTCTACTTTCCCGCCACTCACTTCTTTCGAAAGAAACTCCTTCTCCAGAAAGTTTCCGAATTTAGTGACAAACGTCTTGCCTTCGGATCTGTGATAGAAGGTGTACCCAACAGTCTCCTTTGGGTATCCTATGAAGACACATTTCTCCGATTTGGGTTCGAGCTTATCAGGTTGAAGCTTTTTCACATAAGCATCGCAGCCCCAAACTTTCAGAAACGACAACTTTGGTTTCTTGCCAAACCGTAGTTCATAAGGCGTCGTCTCAATGGATTTTGATGGTGCCCTATTTAACGTGAAAGCGACCGTCTCTAAAGCATAAACCCAAAATGACAGCGGTAAATCTGTAAGAGACATCATAGATCGCACCATATCTAGTAAAGTACGATTACGACGTTCGGACACACCATTACGTTGTGGTGTTCCGGGTGGCGTTAGTTGCGAAACTATTCCGCATTGTTTCAAATGTAGACCAAACTTGTAACTCAAATATTCTCCTCCACGATCTGATCGTAGAAACTTTATTTTCTTGTTCCGATGATTTTGAAATTCACTCTGAAATTCCTTGAACTTTTCAAATGTTTCAGACTTATGCTTCATTAAGTAGATATAACCATATCTGCTCAAATCATCTGTGAAGGTGAGAAAATAACGATATCCGCCATGAGCCTCAACATTCATCGGACCACATACATCTGTATGTATGATCCCCAATAAATCAGTTGCTCTCTCCATAGTACTGGAGAATGGTGTTTTAGTCATCTTGCCCATGAGGCATGGTTCGCAAGTACCAAGTGATTCATAATCAAGTGGTTCCAAAAGTCCATCAGTATGGAGTTTCTTCATGCGCTTTACACTGATATGACCTAAATGGCAGTGCCACAAATAAGTTGCACTATCATTATGAACTCTGCATCTTTTGGTTTCAACATTATGAATATGTGTATTACTACTATCCAGATTCAATAAAAACAGACCACTCTTCAAGGGTGCATGACCATAAAAGATATTACTCATATAAATAGAACAACCATTATTCTCTGATTTAAATGAAGAACCGTCTCGCATCAAAAAAGATCCAGATATAATGTTCATGCTCAACACTGGCACCAAATAACAATTATTTAGGTCTAATACTAATCCCGAAGGTAGATGTAGAGGTAGCGTGCCGACCGCGATCACATCGACTTTGGAACCATTTCCCACGCGCATCGTCACCTCGTCCTTAGCTAATCTTCGCTTAATCCATAGTCCCTGTTTCGAGTTGCAAATATTAGCAACAGAACCAGTATCAAATACCCAGGTGCTACTGCGAGCATTAGTAAGGTACACATCAATAACATGTATATCACATATACCTTTGTTCATCTTGCCATCCATCTTATCCGCCAAATACTTGGGGCAGTTACGCTTCCAGTGACCAGTCTGCTTGCAGTAGAAGCACTCAGTTTCAGGCTTAGGTCCAGACTTGGGTTTCTTCTCCTGAGCAGCAACTTGTTTGCTGTTCTTCTTGAAGTTTCCCTTCTTCTTCCCTTTGCCCTTTTTCTTGAAACTAGTGGTCTTATTAACCATCAACACTTGATGATCCTTCTTAATTTCTACCTTCGTAGCTTTTAGCATCGCGAAGAGCTTGAGAAAAGTCTTTTCCATCCCTTGCATATTATAGTTCATCACAAAGCTCTTATAGCTTGGTGGCAGTGATTGGAGAATTCTGTCAATGACGCTATTATCCGGAAGATTAACTCCCAGTTGAATCAAGTGATTATTATACCCCCAGACATTTTGAGTATATGCTCACTGACAGAACTGTTCTCCTCCATCTTGCAGTTGTAGAACTTATTAGAGACTTCATATCTCTCAATCCGGGCATTTGCTTGAAATATTAACTTCAACTCCTGGAACATCTCATATGCTCCATGACGTTCAAAACATCGTTGAAGACCCGGTTCTAAGCCGTAAAGCATGGCACACTGAACTATAGAGTAGTCATCAGCTTTGCTCTGCCAAATGTTCATAGCATCTGGTGTTGCTCCAGCAGCAGGGCTGGCACCTAGCGGTGCTTCCAGGACGTAATTCTTTTGTGCAGGAATGAGGATAATCCTCAAGTTACGGACCCAGTCCGTGTAATTGCTACCATCATCTTTCAACTTTGCTTTCTCAAGGAACGCATTAAAATTTAACGGAACAACCACACGGGCCATCTATCTACAATCAGCATAGACAAGCAAGATACTATCAGGTACTAAGTTCATGATAAATTAAGTTCAATTAATCATATTACTTAAGAACTCCCACTTAGATAGACATCCCTCTAATCCTCTAAGTGATTACGTGATCCATATCAACTACACCATGTCCGATCATCACGTGAGATGGAGTAGTTTCAACGGTGAACATCAATATGTTGATCATATCTACTATATGATTCACGCTCGACCTTTCGATCTCCGTGTTCCGAGGCCATATCTGTTATATGCTAGGCTCGTCAAGTTTAACCTCAGTATTCCGCGTGTGCAACTGTTTTGCACCCGTTGTATTTGAACGTAGAGCCTATCACACCCGATCATCACATGGTGTCTCAGCACGAAGAACTTTCGCAACGGCATACTCAGGGAGAACACTTCTTGATAATTTTAGTGAGAGATCATCTTAAAATGCTACCGTCAATCAAAGCAAGATAAGATGCATAAAGGATAAACATCACATGCAATCAATATAAGTGATATGATATGACCATCATCATCTTGTGCTTGTGATCTCCATCTTCGAAGCACCGTCGTGATCACCATCGTCACCGGCGCGACACCTTGATCTCCATCGTAGCATCGTTGTCGTTTATGCCGTCTATTTCTTCTACGACTATCGCTACCGCTTAGTGATAAAGTAAAGCAAATACATGGCGTTTGCATTTCATACAATAAAGCGACAACCATATGGCTCCTGCCAGTTGCCGATAACTTCGGTTACAAAACATGATCATCTCATACAATAAAACATAGCATCACGTCTTGACCATATCACATCACAACATGCCCTGCAAAAACAAGTTAGACGTCCTCTACTTTGTTGTTGCAAATTTTACGTGGCTGCTACGGGCTGAGCAAGAACCGTTCTTACCTACGCATCAAAACCACAACGATAGTTTGTCAAGTTGGTGCTGTTTTAACCTTCGCAAGGACCGGGCGTAGCCACACTCAATTCAACTAAAGTGAGAGAGACAAACACCCGCCGGTCACCTTTAAGCAACGAGTGCTCGTAGCGGTGAAACCAGTCTCGCGTAAGCGTACGCGTAATGTTGGTCCGGGCCGCTTCATCTCACAATACCGCTGAACCAAAGTATGACATGCTGGTAAGCAGTATGACTTATATCACCCACAACTCACTTGTGTTCTACTCGTGCATATGACATCTACGCATAAAACCTGGCTCGGATGCCACTGTTGGGGAACGTAGTAATTTCAAAAATTTCCTACGCACACGCAAGATCATGGTGATGCATAGCAACGAGAGCGGAGAGTATTGTCCATGTACCCTCGTAGACCAAAAGCGGAAGCGTTATGACAACGCGGTTGATGTAGTCGTACATCCTCATGATCCGACCGATCCAAGTACCGAACGTATGGCACCTCCGAGTTCAGCACACGTTCAGCTCGATGACGATCCCCGGACTCCGATCCAGCAGGGTGTCGGGGATGAGTTTCGTCAGCACGACGGCGTGGTGATGATGATGAAGTTCTACCGATGCAGGGCTTCGCCTAAGCACCGCAACGATATGACCGATGTGGAATATGGTGGAGGGGGCACCGCACACGGCTAAGGAACGATCACGAAGATCAACTTGTGTGTTCTGGGGTGCCCCCCTGCCCCCGTATATAAAGGAGCAAGGGGGAGGCCGGCCGGCCCTTGGGGCGCGCCAAGGAGGGGGAAGTCCTCCTCCTAGTAGGAGTAGGACTCCCCTTTCCTAGTCCAACTAGGAAGGGGAAAGGGGGAAGGAAAGAGGGGGAGAGGGAGAAGGAAAGAGGGGCTGCGGCCCCCTCCCCTAGTCCAATTCGGACTCCCCATTGGAGGGGGCGCGCCACCTCCTGGGCTGCTGCCCTCTCTCTCCCCTCAGGCCCACTAAGGCCCAATACTTCCCCGAGGGGTTTCGGTAACCCTTCCGGCACTCCGGTTTTCTTCGAAATCACTCGGAACACTTCTGGTGTCCGAATATAGTCATCCAATATATCAATCTTTATGTCTCGACCATTTCGAGACTCCTCGTCATGTACGTGATCACATCCGGGACTCCGAACAACTTTCGGTACATCAAAACATATAAACTCATAATGAAACTGTCATCGTAACTTTAAGCGTGCGGACCCTACGGGTTCGAGAACTATGTAGACATGACCTAGAACTGTTTCCGGTCAATAACCAATAGCGGAATCTGGATGATCATATTGGCTCCCACATATTCTATGAAGATCTTTCTCGGTCAGACCGCATAACAACATACGTTGTTCCCTTTGTCATCGGTATGTTACTTGCCCGAGATTCGATCGTCGGTATCTCAATACCTAGTTCAATCTCGTTACCGACAAGTCTCTTTACTCGTTTCGTAATACATCATCTCACAACTAACTCATTAGTTGTAATGCTTGCAAGGCTTAAGTGATGTGCATTACCGAGAGGGCCCAGAGATACCTCTCCGACAATTGGAGTGACAAATCCTAATCTTGAAATACGCCAACCCAACAAGTACCTTCGGAGACACCTGTAGAGCACCTTTATAATCACCCAGTTACGTTGTGACGTTTGGTAGCACACAAAGTGTTCCTCCGGTAAACGGGAGTTGCATAATCTCATAGTCATAGGAACATGTATAAGTCATGAAGAAAGCAATAGCAGAAAACTAAACGATCAAGTGCTAAGCTAACGGAATGGGTCAAGTCAATCACATCATTCTCCTAATGATGTGATCCCGTTAATCAAATGACAACACATGTCTATGGTCAGGAACATAACCATCTTTGATCAACGAGCTAGTCAAGTAGAGGCATACTAGTGACACTCTATTTGTATATGTATCAACACAAGTATTATGTTTCCGGTTAATACAATTCTAGCATGAATAATAAACATTTATCATGATATAAGGAAATAAATAATAACTTTATTATTGCCTCTAGGGCATATTTCCTTCAGGAACACCATGCTCGTGATACCGAAGATGAAATCCACGATGCCTTTGACCCGACACTCATGGTAGAGCTACCAGTAGATGATGGACCCGCCCGACTCGGAAAGTAGAGTGCCACCACTGACGCTTGGCGGCTCCTACCGTGTTCTCGACAGTCATGTCATGAGCGAGGAACCCTTAACATAGGACGACTGCCATTGACCGACGAGCACACAAGTTAAGCTATAGTACATGTTAGCATGTATAAGTACATATATTGTCACATGCATGATCGAAAAGCATTGCATGAAAATGATGGAGCACACAAGAATATTAAGCTAGCAATCGCGCATGCAAGCATGGAAATGAGCAACACAATTGACACGTGTATGGTATACTTTACTTACTCAGCGTGCAGGTTTGATCCATGTGGTAGTCCTTGTCGGTCGCCGAGATGACGGTCACATCAAGGATACTGGGGGGGGGCAATGCCCCCTAAGGTCAACACAGCTTTGATATTGATGTCATCACCGGCCAGCATCTCGTTCCATATGTCCTCGGCAATGATGATGGGCTCCACAACCTTGTACACTCTACTCTTGACGTAGACCGTGTGACGGTTTGTGTTGTGGCGTGGGCCGTCCTTGAGAGCATCGGCGATGGTGGTGTAGTTCCCACTACCATCCAGTGTGACCACTAGCATCTGCAAATGCCACCATGCATTCCATTGCCAATTGAACCAACTATGTATGCTAGGAAATGAGATTGGAAGAAGCTCTATTTGATGTTCTTGCTTTATGAATTCAACACGTACTATATATATTAGAGGCTAACAAACACTTTGTTGTGCCGTTTTTTTATGTCGCGTCAATTGTGTAGTATTTTAGTCATTTCATTATTCTTGGTGTTTTGTTATACGATGTGTGCTACGATGTTTGTTTTTATAGACATTGGTGGCTTGATTGGTCCTCATATTTTCACTAAACATGTAATTTACTGTGACTGCAGAGGTGGTAGGTGTTTGTGGCTGTAAGTTCCTACACATATGATATCAATTATCAATCCCAAATGCTAAAAAGTGCATGCGTGCTCGTTGACGTGATCGAGCACTCACCGCGACAGCCATCGGATCGAACCCTGCACGCACGATCGCAACTCCAAGAATTTTTTTATTGGGAGGGAACCACTCGTGCAAGTCGCTGGGCATTAAATGTTCAAAAAAAAGTCCGACCGCATTACAGCCGGGAGGCCCCACCACTACCCACGTCTCTCGCTGCCACAGTTTTGGAAGCCAGAGGCACCGCTGAATTCCCCCAATCCAGCGCAGGCTATGTCCATCTCGACCCAAATCCACCGCAGGTCCCCCCAAATCCACAAGGTCCATCGCCACGCCAAATCAATTCATGGCGGAAATTGAAGGGCGCGGGCTGCCGGAGTTCGGTGGTGCTGGTGGTGATGGAGGAGCACGCGCGCGGCGACAGAGCACCACAAGAGGGGCGAAGGATCGGGGTAAAGGTCGTTAGCGACACTACGAGTTCCGGCAAGCGAGGAGGCTGTTCGCTGGTCAAAATCGCGAGGTAAGCGAAGCACACCCTCCACGCACGCATGGTTTTTTCCTCCCGCTCCATTTTTGCTTCACACGAAGGCGACTGACATTGGCTATTACGGGGATTGGTGGCTTATTGCCGAAGCTCACAGGACGTGGGTGCTGGCGGCAGTTCTATGATGGAGGTGCGAGATGATGCGATGGAGTGCGCGCGGGGGCATAGTAGAGTGCACTCTGTCGCGGCGATGCTGCGTTTCCGGCGAGTAAAGAGGGGACTCGCTGCAGAAATCCTGAGGTACAGAACTCGTTCCTCTTACCGTTTTTTGCGTTCCCGTTTCTTCTCCGACGAGGTTCCTCTAGCTCATTGCATCCTGGGGAGGGGGGTCGGGGATTTTTCATGGGCGCCGGGAGGGAGGAGGGGATCATGCGCGTAGAGACTAGAGATGGGATCCGGGTCGGAGTTGTTAGATCCGTGGTGTGTAATTTCAGGAGCGAGGGGCGAGTCTCCACGCTAATCAGTGGTTGTGTTAGGTTTTTGCCAGATCTGTGAGTTCCTTCGAGATTGATGTGAAGTTGATTCAAGATTGATATTGAGTTGCCTGCCCCATGTAAACCAGAGAGGAGGTGGGGGAGTTTTTTTATAGGAGATGCCATGAGATTGAGTAGGAGTTCCTGCCCCTGCTAATTGAGTTGTCAAAACCAGACTTCCTCAGTACGATTTTCCCGAGTTTTTTTGGTGTGGACAGTTGCCAGAAGTTTGCATATGAGTTTCCTGAACCATGCTAATTGATTTGCTGAAACTAGATTTCCTCAGTATGATTTGTTTGAGGTTTTTATTTGGTGTCGACAGTTGCCATAAGTTAGCATACGAGTTGCTTGGCCCAAGCGAAACAGGACGACATTCGAGGGGGCAGTGTTGTCTGTGCGCCGTGATCACCTAGCGGAGAGGATCTAGAGCCAGGAAAGTGTTGTCGCCAACGGTCGAGGAATTGGGCCAAAAATCATTGGCAAGTATCACGAAATTGACCCCCAAAGCCTGTGTTTTCACCCACATCTACGATTCTATGCGATAGAGGTAGGGATAGGGAGGTTGAAGAGGGGTGTGTGGGGACTTAGATTTTTTGGGCGAATCGATGATTTTTGAATGCAGGGGTGGTTTGCAGTGTGGCGGTGCGGGGGCTAGAATCGTCGACAATTTGAGCAGAAAGTGTCCAAAACTTGCCCAATGCATGATTGTTAGTTGCTAGAGATACTGAAGTGAGTTGCCCAAAGATCCTCTCCCGGGAGTACTTGGTTTATTTCACCCAAAATTTGCCCAAACCATAGAAGTTAGTTGCTAGAGAGGCTGGCGTGAGTTGCCCAGAGATACATTTTAGAGGCAAATTGATTTATAATTGGAAGTTACTAAATCAGCAAAGTTTCATGGATTTTTTTCATCAATTTGATACACTGAAACAGCTTTTCATTTTGGTTCACCAAACAAGCAAACTATTTTGGTTGTAACATAATCAACACCCATTAGTTGTCTGGCACAAGACCCGTCCACGTTCTCATCTTCAACAACTCCTTGCTCCTCGGCTTCCACCCCATCGCCTCTAGTCTGATGTCACGGTCAAAGGCAAAGTTGCCTAAATAAAAATCTTTCGCTAAAAAGCCCACTAGTTATCTAGGACAAAAAGACCTATTGTTTGGGGGCGACAAACTTCACACCAGTTTTATTGTCTAGGTGGATAGAAGCAAAGTTCTCTAAATGAAAACCATTAGTTGTCTACCACAACTGGTACGTTGTTGGGGGATTGGCAACTTCACACCATTTTTGTTGTTTGGGGGAAGAGGTGAATCTGCCTGGGTGTGGCAACTTTACGAAACTTTGAAAGCAACTTTCTTGCTAAGGGAGGCAACTTTAATGGTACACATAAGCAAGTTCATTACATAGTGTGTGCTAATGAATTTGTCTAACTTTGTCTACAATAGTACAAAGTACCTAGTGTTGATCCTTAGTAGTCTCCCATTGTGATTTTTAGTCACCTATTTTATGACCGATAAGTTGCTTTTGCTAACTAGTTGCCTATACCAATGACGCTTAGTTGTGTGCCATCACTAATTAGTTGCCTACCATACTATGCAACTTGCCAAACATTGTTTCTAAGTTTTTTCTACCTCTAAAGCTAAGTTACTTATAGTACTAGAAAGTACTCCGAGGCAAATTAGGATAATGTTATGATACTTGCTAGTCATGTTAGCCAACTTTAGAGATGATATTATGCAACTTGAGAAATGACGTTAGGCAACTTGGCAGTCATGGTCTCCAACTTTTAGAGGGAAGCATAGGTGATATTAGGCGATAGAAAAGTTGCCCCATATAGCGCTAAAGTTGATTCTTCTAGTTGTGGCAGCCAATTTAGGAGTACTTTGGGGGGTAGATATGTAATCGTGATAGTCAATCTACTTCTAAGTTTTTTCATGTAGCATCAAAGTTGCCCCATATAGCACTTGAGTCGCTTCCTATAGAACCGGTAGCCAAGTTAGAAGAAATGGGATAAATATGTAACCGCGATAGGCAATCTACTGCAGAGTTGCTTTCTGTGGCACCGAAGTTGCCCCATATGGCTGCAAAGTTGCTTGAAAAAAAAGTTCATCAAAACATACCCATATGAGACCTTGTTTTGAAGATATTGCTACGAGAAACCTAATGGTGAAAACGAAAATAATTTCGACGCTCAGTTTAAAAGTTGCAGCTTTTTGAATTTGTTTTGGCATGAAATTAAATGCACCTGACGCATTTTTAACTTGTTTGTCGCATGCTATTGCAGGAAGGAGTTACAGCAGATGGAACCACGGGTGAAGTAGCAGAACCCGAATGGAACCACAGGTGGAACGCACGGGGAATGATCGCAGCTATCACTTTTCCACTTTTGCATGGGGACCAAAACTTTCCTAATAGGGCAAGTTGCCAGGAATCCCTACGGGGCACTCGATTGCCAGCTAGACGCGTCCATTATCAATTGGTAGCCCGAGTGCGAGACGGTGATGTGAGTGTATATGTGATAGATGACCAATAGAAACCTACACGCATGGCACACCCCCAACAGTGAACACCATCTTACAACTCGAACCCACATGTCTAGTCCAGTACGATGCACCAAAGAGATATCTTTCTAGAGAGCTTAGTATCTTTAGAAATACTAGTAGGCGGAGGCACGGCGCAACGGCATAAGCCCCTCGTTGAATTTATTACCAACAATTAGGCCACGGATGCAGCATGTCAATAGCAAAGCACTTAGAGGTCTAGCCATAATGGTGAGACATTGATGTACATGATGAAGAGAGACTAGCTATGAGATTCAACACACTTCATTATCTCTTCGGCTGGGGCATATATACAGTTTATAGTAACCTCCAGGGAGAGGGGTTGTGTGCCACTGCTGGTGATCGTGTGCCACTAACACACACCGGCGAGCTGATGGGAAGATGTTCACCGCTACCAACAATGATGTGTGAAGGAGAGGTAGGGGGTTGAACAGAGTGGAGGTTACCAGGATTGTTTGCCATATATGAAGCCGTGCCGGAGTCCAAGTACCAGTTAGAGGTACTGCCCAACAATAAGGGACCAGCCGTGGCGCTGTGGAGCGCCGCCTGGAGGAAGGCCATGTCCAGGGGTTGCGGTTGCGGCTGCTGCGGTGCTCCAAGAGGCGGGTTGTAGCCATATGGGGCACCTAGCTGGGCGGCGGACCATAGCCATGCACCAGGGACGGCGGGGAACAGCGCGGCGTACATGGCCTGTTGAGGTGGCATCCCGGGACAGGGGCCAAGAACGCCAGACCCTAGAGCGCACCACGGCATGGGCCAAGCCTAGACGAGGCCGGTCCAGGAGTTCGTGCCAAGCGCTGGAGCGGGCAGTTCAGGAGCGCGAGGAGGCGCGTGCTGGGACGAAGCGCCGCCCATGCCATGACCGGCGCCGTTGCCGCGTCCATGGCGGCGCCCACAACCACCGCGCGCCCGCCCGCCTTCGGTGGCGTCAGGCATGGCAGGGGGTGCAGCGGGTGGCGAGGAAGAAGACGGAGCGGCGCCATGCCCGGCAAAGAGTGTGTGTGCGCCCTGTAGGCGCGCGGTCTGCTCGGCACAATGCTCCTCGAGAAGCAGGAAGGAGCGTGTCTGGAGGAGCGAGGGCAGCGGCGACTGCAACGTGATGTGAGGAATGGCGCCGTGGTACTGACGGTTGAGCCCACGCAGGAGATGGAAGACCTGGCGCAGCTCCGACACCGGCTGGTCAAGGTTGCGGAGCTGATCGGTGTACATCTTCAGTTTAGTGCAGTAGTGCATGATCGTCAGATCACCTTGCACCACGGCGTGGTACTCGGCATCGATGTAGACAGCCCGAGCGAGCTGGTTGTCGCGAAAGATGTCGTCGATCACCGTCTAGACGATGAGGGCGGTGTCCTCGTCCGCCATCACGGCGTCCAGGAGGTCGGGGGCGATGGTGGTGTTCAGTCAGTGAACCACGGCGTGGTCCGCCATCGCCAAGTCAGGGTCGTCGAAGCGGGGAACGGCCTCGGCGTCCACATGATTGTGGAGGCCGAACATGCGGATCGCCGTGTCGAAGTGGCGGCGCCACTACGCGTAGTTGCCGGCGAGCAGGTCAAGGGTGATGGGTACATGACAGCGGATGTTGATGGTCTGCAGGACGGCCGGAGAGACGGTGGTCAGAGGCGGCCACGGAGCGGCCGCGGCAGCAGGGACGACAGCGACAGGGCCGACCGAAGGGAGAGCAGGTGGTGGTGGGGCTGGGGCAACCGCGACAGGGACGTCGGAGCCATCGGCGGTAGGGGAGGGAGGAGAGCTAGAGCTGTCACCCATAGCGGGGGAAGCGGGATCGTCGGCCGGAGCAAAGGGATTGATCCAGTCGCTGGTATCTGATACCATGATGAAGAGAGACTAGCTATGAGATTCAACACACTTCATTAGCCCTTCGGCTGGGGCATATATACAGTTTATAGTAACCTCCAGGGAGAGGGGTGGTGCGCCACTACTGCTGATCGTGTGCCACTAACACACACACATGATCATGTACACTACTCGTATACACACTAGTAGAAGAAGGACCTAATATGAGACACATTAGTGCCGGTTTGGTTTTGAGCCGGCACTAATGTGTCCAATAGTGCCGGTTCCAACGGCTAGCCGGATGTTCTCATTAGTACCGGTTCGTGGCGAACCTATAGTACCGGTTCGTGCCACGAACCGGTACTAAAGAGGGTGGTGGCAGGGTGTTGTCAGTCTGGGGCCCCTCCAGCACCTTTAGTATCGGTTCGTGGCACGAACCAGTACTAAAGGTCGACGTACATAAACTTTTCGTCCCCCCCGAGCCACTCTGTTCTTCCCCTTTCCCCTCACTTCCTCTGTTCTTCCCCCTCTCTCCTTGAGCTCCTCACAAATTTTGCCCAAAATTTGTCAAGATTTGAAGGCCCCCATCCATTCAAATGATCACAAAGGTTAGCAACTTTGTCCTTTCAACTCTCATTGCTAGATTAGCTCTTGCAATGCTTTGTATAGTGATTAATTTGGGAGGAATAATTATATTTGCTAGTATTTGATTTATATGCAATTTGAGCACAAAAATAACACTTAGTTTGCATATGTAGGTGTGGTTTACTTAGTGCCTTCTAAATCTCCGTCGTAACCACCGTCGATCGCCCGCACCGTCCCGTCGCCGGCACCACCTTCTGGTGAGGCTCTTGTTCATGAATGTTTTACACTACCAAATTGATGTTTATGTGATTTGGATATATAGTTACTCGTATAATTATCTTACCCGTACGTTGTTTGTTATACATAGTGCCATGGTTTTGATATCCGTCCCCGTCGGCCCTCGTCCTTGTTATGATTCGGATGTGGTATATTCTCTTTTAAAACTAGTTGTTGCAATTCGTGTTTATGACAAATTATGCCCATCAAGTTGACATAGATATTTTTATCTAGGAGGTATGTGAACCGGAAATTCCAACCGACCCTATTGTTGAGAGGTTAAATTTAGTTGAAAGAGAAAATGAGTATTTGAAAGAAAAATTGAAAAGAATTGAGGGGGAGAAGATGGAATTGGAGTTGCATGTTGCCGATGTCGTCGATGATCACAAGATCAAGATGGAGAAAATGAGGTTGAAGATTAGAAAGATTAGAAAATATGCCATTGATAGTGTGGCTTGGTATCATTATGCTGTTGGATCAATTGTTACCTTAATTGCGATCTTCATCGCATTTGTTGTTGCATTTAAATTCTTTAGCTAGAGAGTTATTTGTATGTTGCATTTAGTTAAGTGTTGTATATGAACTTTATGTATGAACTTTATGTATGAACTTGTATTAATTTGGTCTATTCGGTGTTGTGTAATGAAGATGAGCCGACAATGGATGTATGATGACAGATGCTCTCCCGAGTTCATTAATGGCGTGCATACTTTTCTGCTTGCCGCTGAGGCAAACAAGCGGGCGGATGGTTTTATGCCTTGTCCATGTGCTGGCTGTAAGAATGGTCACAATTACTCTACGTCAAGAACCATTCACATCCACCTATTTGAGTCCGGTTTCATGCCCCACTATAATGTTTGGACCAAGCACGGAGAAATAGGAGTTATGATGGAAGACAATGAAGAAGAAGAGGACGACGACGGTTATCATGGCCATGGGTTCCCTGAATACGATGATACAACAACGGGGGAAGAAGCTGAGCCGGCAATGCAGAAAGAAGCTGAAGAAGAGGCATCAGATGAGCCCGCTGATGATCTAGGTCGGGCCATTACCGATGCAAAGAGAAACTGCACAAGTGATCTGGAGAGGACGAAGTTGCAGCGCATGTTAGAGGATCACAAGAAATTGTTGTACCCGAATTGCGAAGCTGACAAAAAAAAGTTGGGCACCACACTTGAATTGATGCAATGGAAGGCAGAGAATGGTGTATCTGACAAGGGATTTGGAAAGTTGCTGGTAATGATAAAGAATATGCTTCCAAAGGGCAACGAATTGCCCGAGAGTACGTATGAAGCAAAGAAGGCTGTCTGCCCTCTAGGGTTAGAGGTGCAAAAGATACATGCATGCCCTAATGACTGCATCCTCTACCGCGGTGAGTACGAGGATTTGAATGCTTGCCCGATATGCAGTGCATTGCATTATAAGATCAGTCGCGATGACCCTGGTGATGTCGAGGGTGAGCGCCCCAGGAAGAAGATTCCTGCCAAGGTGATGTGGTATGCTCCTATAATACCACAGTTGAAATGTTTGTTCCAAAACAAAGAGCATGCGAAGGCGATGCGGTGGCACGCAGAAGACCGTAAGAAAGACGGAAAGCTGAGAGTACCCGCTGATGGTTTGCAGTGGAGAAAAATCAAGAGAAAGTACTGGGAGGAGTTTGCAGGTGACCCAAGGAACGTATGGTTTGGTCTAAGCGCAGATGGCATTAAAGCTTTTGGGGAGCAGAGCAGCAACCATAGCACGTGGCCTGTGACTCTATGTTTGTACAACCTTCCTCCTTGGTTGTGCATGAAGCGGAAGTTCATTATGATGTCAGTGCTCATCCAAGGCCCTAAGCAACCCGGCAACGACATTGATGTGTACCTAAGGCCATTAGTTGAAGAACTCTTACAACTGTGGAATGGAACAGGTGTACGTGCGTGGGATGAGCACATGGGGGAAGAATTTGACCTAAAGGCATTGCTGTTCGTGACCATCAATGATTGGCTTGCTCTCAGTAACCTTTTAGGACAGACAAACAAGGGATACCGCGGATGCACATACTGTTTGGATGATACCGACAGTATATATTTGAATAGTTGTAAGAAGAATGTGTACCTGGGACATCGTCGATTTCTTCCGAGCAGGCATCCCGTAAGAAAGAAAGGAAGCATTTCAAAGGTGAGGTGGATCACCGGATGAAGCCTCGCCACCGTACTGGTGCTGATGTACATGATATGGTCAAGGATTTGAAGGTAATCTTTGGAAAGGGTCCTGGCGGACAACCTGTTCTGAAGGACGCTGACGGACGCGCACCCATGTGGAAGAAGAAATCTATATTTTGGGACCTGCCATATTGGAAAGACCTAGAGGTCCGCTCCGCAATCGACGTGATGCACGTGACGAAGAATCTTTGCGTGACCCTGCTTGGCTTTTTGGGCGTGTATGGGAAGACAAAAGATACACCAGAGGCACGGGAGGACCAGCAACGTATGCACGGAAAAGACGACATACATCAGGGTCAGGCCAGCTACGCTCTTACCAAAGAAGAGAAGGAAATCTTCTTCGAATGCCTGCTCAGCATGAAGGTACCGTCTGGCTTCTCGTCGAATATAAAGGGAATAATAAATATGGCAGAGAAAAAGTTCCAGAACCTAAAGTCTCATGACTGCCACATGATTATGACGCAACTCCTTCCAGTTGCATTGAGAGGGCTTCTACCGGAAAACGTTCGATTGGCCATTGTGAAGCTATGTGCATTCCTCAATGCAATCTCTCAGAAGGTAATCGATCCAGAAATCATACCAAGGTTACAGAATGATTTGGTGCAATGTCTTGTCAGTTTCGAGTTGGTGTTCCCACCATCCTTCTTCAACATCATGACACACATCCTAGTTCACCTTTGCGAAGAGATTAACGTTTTGGGTCCTGTATTTCTACACAATATGTTCCCCTTTGAAAGGTTCATGGGAGTCTTGAAGAAATATGTTCATAACCATGCTAGGCCAGAAGGAAGCATCTCGAAGAGCCATGAAAATGAGGAGGTCATTGAGTTTTGTATTGACTTTATTCCTGACCTTAAGCCGATTGGTGTTCCTGAATCGCGGCATAAGGGCAGACTGGAAGGAAAAGGCACGCTAGGAGGGCATCAAATAATATGTATGGACGGGCATTCTCTCACTAAAGCACACTACACAGTTCTACAGAATTCCGCCTTGGTGGCTCCGTATATGGAGGAACACAAGAATTTTCTACAGTCCAAACACCTGGAGAAGTCTGACGACTGGATTACACGCGAACAAACGACGACTTTCGCCGGTTGGTTGCAGAAACGTGCCCTGAATGATGGCGATATTCAAAATGACCTGTACTCGCTGTCCCAGTTACCATCTTCGAATATAATGACTTTTAAAGGGTACCAGATAAATGGGAATACATTTTACACGATCGCCCAAGATAAGAAGAGCACCAACCAAAATAGTGGTGTCCGCTTTGATGCAACAACCAACACGGGAAAGGAAACATATTATGGTTACATAGAGGACATATGGAAACTTAACTATGGATTAGGTGATTTGAAGGTCCCTTTGTTTCGGTGCAAATGGGTCAATATGACATGAGGCGGGGTAACGGAAGACCCGCAGTACGGAATGACAACAGTGGATCTCAACAATCTTGCGTATGCAGACGAACCATTCGTCCTAGCCAATGATGTGGCGCAGGTTTTTTATGTGAAAGACATGTCTACCAGGCCGAGAAAAAGAAAAGATAAGGAAGCGAATGGATCATACGACGAGCCAAAGCGCCACATAGTTCTTTCAGGAAAAAGAAACATCGTGGGAGTGGATGACAAGACAGACATGTCAGAAGATTATGAAAAGTTTCATGAAATTGCTCCATTCACAGTGAATATTGACCCAAGCATCTAGTTAAATGATGAAGATTTTCCCTGACTACGGCGCAAAGGGACACACGAGAAGAAAAAGTTTCACACCCAAATATCTAGGATGTGATCGGCTTCACTATCATCACTTTCTTCTGTGTTTCACACCCAGGAGGGAATGTCTGTAATAGTTAGGGTAGTTAATTATGTGTTTTGGCATTTGAAACGCAAAGAAATTTTATGTGCAAACAAATTCTTTTTCATGCATTTACTGATTTTTTTCCAACTAAATGGCCCTGAAATTGAAAAGCATTTGAAATAAACTCAGAAAAGGTTGAGAGTTGGCATGGTATCATAATTTCATACAAATAGCGTGTGCAAAAAAGTAGAGAGGGTTACGGCAAAAACTGGATACACTTCGTGTACAAAATGGACAATCTTTTTCGAAGTATCAGGGTTTCCGACGAAAACTGAAATTTTACAAAGGCATTTCATTTTTTAAATAACCTAAGCATTACCAAATTTAATATAATGATAAAACACACTAATATTAAACATAAGAAAAAAGAATCACTGAAAAATCTTTTTCCAAAGTTAAATTATTCACAAACTAGTGATTCACACAAATTTCAAATAATTCAAAATTTAAACTATTCAAATTTGAAAACTACCGGCACTAACAGATCAACGTTTGTAAATTTTTGTACCTAAAGCAAAAATATTCACAAAGAAACTCTAAATACAGCAAAAAAAACAACTCAAAAATAAATAAAACAAATAAAAAAGCAAAAAAAATTAAGAAAATAAAAAAGCCCGCCTACTGGGCCAAAGCGGCCTGCATACGACTAGAAACTCAACCTTTTGTTGGGCCAGGATGCAGGCCCGCAAAGGCCCAATAGGCCCACATGGCAGCAATGAATTAGTAGGCCCAGTAGGCCTGCTTAGGAGAGGAGCTCGAGAGAGCTACCGCACTGGGGCTTATAAACCAGTGCGGTAGCCCTTCGACTAGCGAGGTGGGACTAAACTTGCCGCACCGCACTGCGCCAGCGCACCCCTTTTAGTACCGGGCGGTGGCACCAACCGGTACTAAAGGGGGGGGGGGGCTTTAGTACCGGTTGGAGCCACCACCGGTACTAAAGGGGGTGCGCTTCCCGCCGCTTGGCCTGGCCAAAACAGACCTTTAGTACCGGTTGGTGGCTCCAACCGGTACTAAAGGTCCATCCTATATACAACAATTGAAAAAAATTCAGTTTCCCTCTCTGTTCTTCCCTCTGTTTCCTCCCTCCGTCGCGCCGCCCTGCCCCGATCGTCGCCGCCCCCGCCCCTCGTCGCCGACCCCGGCCGTCCCCGCCCCTCGTCGCTGCCCCCGTCGACGTCGCCGCCCCGGCCGT
>NC_057807.1:670816099-670821401 GCF_018294505.1 Triticum aestivum | reverse complement strand
CACACACACACACACACACAGTACTACACACACACACACACACACACTACACACACACACACACTACACACATTAGTTTGTTTGTTATAAATTTTTCTGTTTTTTATTTATAGAAATGTTAGAAATTATTCTGTTTTTCAGTTATAGAAATATTAGAAATGTTAGTTTTATAGAAATGTTATAAATGTTTTCTGTTTTTTAGTTATAGAAATATTTATAGAAATGTTAGCAATTTTTTCTGTTTTTTAGTTATATAAATATTAGAATTGTTATGGAAATGTTAGTTATATAATCATGAAATTTTAGAATTAGTTTTAGTTAGATGAATTAGATTAATGTCAAATTGTTAGAATTTGCATATATATAGAATTTTAGTTATCACAATCTAATCATTTAAAAAATGTTACTTTTTGCGGGCATATAGTATTTGTTCTCGACGATATGCCCGGCCCGCATCCTCGCCGTCGACCCGTTCGCGACGACGTCATGCTTCAGGGGACCCATGTCCGGGATTGGGCTCCGTCGGGCTGGCACTGGGAGGTGCTACCTGGAGGGGCGCGCCGCTTGGTGAGGAACCCGACCTCGGGTCCTGTCGTCGACCCTGATCTTCTTTGGTGGCGTTCGCGTGGGCCACATTCGGTGCAAAGGCAGCCGGCCCCGCCGGAGGTGGTGCGTCGCCGTGTCAAGGAGGAAGATGAGCACGTCCATCGCTACATGGCTGCTATGGACGACGCCAGGTTCTCCACTACTTGGCGGGTTCTTTGGGCAGATGACCAGAGATATGATCCTGTGATGGTTCCTTCTCTTTGGGTGTGCACTGCCCGCGCCCCAGGAACCGCGAGTGGCGCCCTAGATTCTTCTGTAGTACTCGATCTTTATTAGGTACCTAGCCAGTGATGTATTCGATATATAGTATTCGAGACGATGTATTCGAGATTATATATATTAAGACGATGATGTATTCGAGATTATATATTCGAGAGGATGTATTCGAGATTCAGATTTTCCTTATTGATTAATTGCATCCATGCATTGTACTTTGAATACTAAATTGTTTTATATTTCTTCTATATTATTAGTAAAGTAAAAGCTATGGCGGACAATACCGGCAGAGAGAGAGAGAGAAGAGGAATTGTTCGACATCATACGCAACCCTCATAGGCTAGATAATCTGAATGAAGCAGATGACGGCTCCCAATATCTTAACAATACCGGAGAGGGTGATGAAAAGATATTCGATCTCGATGACCGGGCTGATGAAGTCATGAACTATGATTATGATTATGACACAGACAATGTTGATCTTCAAATAACAAACACTACCGGCGAGGTATATTTATATAAGCATGCATCATGGTGATCATCACATGTTTTTTTTATTGAAGATATATTAACGAATCGATCTTTCTTCTTTCAGCCCTCCGGATCGAGCAAATCTGCTTCTACAGACAGCAAGACAAAGCAAGGCCCGGGCAGATTGTTGAAGGATGGTGTAAAGTACCACATCGAATCCATCAAACCTAGTGGCGAACCCCTCACGCCTAAGAACATTGCGAACAAGTGGACTCGTCAGTGCGGAGTTCTTGTGAAGGACAAACTTCCGATCTCCATTCAAGAATGGAAAGAGCAAAAGACTAAACGTCCAGGTGTTACTTGGGTCGATGGCAGAGCCAAAGAAGACCTAGTGAAATCTCTGATGGAACATTTCACCCTACCAGATCATTTCACTAAAGCACATGTGGACAAAGTCAAGGCCGCTGCTCTTAAGAAGATGGCAATTGCATTCAACACCCACAAGAAAACTGTATGGGCCAACTACCTCGCTAATGAAAGGAAGACTCCAGATTTCAAGGGAACACTTGAGAAGCAAAGAGAACATTGGGACGATTTCGTGACCTTCATGGATTCAGAAATATCTAAGGAACGGTCGATGAAAAACAAGGCAAATGCCGCAAGAAAGACGCAGTTCCATAGGCTGGGTCCAGGTGGCTACGCGGTGGCATTGCCTAAGTGGGATAAGTCTGAGCAAGAGATGGAGGATGCAGGGGTCACTCCGGTTACCCGACACTGGCCCCCCAGGTGCAGAACTTGGTTCTATGCGCATGGGGGGCGTTGGACCCGAAGACAGGCATGGTTTCGAAGAAGGCAAGTCTAAAAGGAGCCGAACAAAAGATAATTGACGCAATAGAAGAAGCTCGAGTGGGGGTGTTCACGCCCAACAGAGAGAACGACAAGCTTACGCGCGCCCTGGGAAATCCTGAACACCCGGGAAGAACACGAGGCATGGGTGTTATTCCCTGGTATGAGGGCTTTTTGGACTGGAATGACGACTACAGGTCCCGTGCAAGAAAGAAGATGGAGGAGGAGAAGAAGAGGAAGCTGGAGGAGGAGCAGAGGAAGCAGGACGCAGAACGCCTTCAAGGCCTAGAAGCAAGGCACGCGGACCTGGCACTCAAATTCCAGCAGCAGCAGCAGATCGACTCACTTAGCCAGGAAAGGGGGTCTCAGCAGCGGCAGCAGCAAGCGGATGATCGTCCAGCATTGGATAGCACCGTCCCATCCATGCCGAGAAGCAGCGTTGGTTCTGCCCCGGGCGACACACTGCTGGATAAATACCCTGTGGATGACATCATAGAGAACACTAACTGCGAGCTACACTCCAAAATGAAGAACATATCCATGAAGGTGGCATACGGCGTTGCTTTTCCAGTTACCCCCGAAGCAACCTACCATTGCATCCCGATTCCAGAGGGCTATGCTCGTGTCATGGTTGATGAAGTGGTGGACCCATATTCGGGGCTAACGCTTGACATTCCTGGAGGTGAAGACGAGCGCACACTCGGAGAGGCCATACATCGTATCATCCTATGGAGAAAGGATTGCATAATCTTTCGAAGTCCACCGACACCGCGTCGTCTGCCGACTCCTCGAAGTCCGCCACCGAGTCAGCAGACTCCCGCTCCTCCAAGTCCACGAACGCGTGAGACGACTCCTCCTCGAAGTCCGCCACCTCCTCCAAGTCTCCGAACGCGTGAGCTGACTCCTCCGGTTTCAAGCCTGACACAGCGTCATGCCACTTCTCCGGTTGCAAGTTCGGCACCGTGTCAGGCCACACCTCCTGCTTCAAGTCCGGCACATCGTCAGGCCACTTCTCCTGGTCCAACTCCATGTCAGCCATCTCCGCCGTCTCAGCAATCGCAGAAGAGACATCCCGCAGCTTTGGTGCGTAGCGGTACGAGTCGAGGTAGTTCAAGAAGTATAGGCGAAGGCAAGCGATATAAATATGGTCCAAGCCTCGCTCCTCTTCCTCGGAGGCCTTACGACATGACTAAGGAGCAAAACACAGCCATAGTGCAAGCCCAAATGGACGCCCATTTTGGACCGAAACCGGCACCGCCGCCAAAGGAGAAAGTGCCTGAGAAAATAATTGATCACTTCATTCGTATGGCTAGAGAACCAGCTCCCAAGCCTGTTGACTCGGACTATGAGCGCCAAATCAGGAAGGCACATCGAGCACGACTACAGAAGGAAGCGAGCTCAAGCTCGAGCCAAAAAGCAGCTGGCAAAAAATGCGGGAAAACCGTTCCCCAGTTGGGAGAACAGGCGGCGCAAGCGATCCCCCCGCTTGTTGTGCCAACAACACATGAGAGGAGTAGTACGCGCGCCAAATATTATTGTGGGCAAACCGTTAGCGTTCCCCAGCATGGCGATGTGGTAATAACAGAGGATCATATAATGCAGGCTCAAATGCTCAATATCTCTGTTGGACAACTCCTCGAAATCGAGCCCATGTCTGCGCTTAAAGAATCGGAAATAGCATGGCAATATGTCCGGGGCAAACCTTTGGTCCATCCAGACAAGGTCAAGGACCTCCCAACGAGAATGTATCAATTCCATCAATGGTACATGAACATTACTAAGATTTCCAATCGAGAGTCCCTCATGGTGAATGTCAAGCATGAGCATTATTACCATGAGAAAGCTTTGGCCATTGAGTATCCAGAACTATTTCAATTATTTAATCAAGACGCACTCGACAAGTCTATCGTCAGTTGTTATTGTCTGTAAGTGATTTCTTTCTGTAATTTAAGTCTCAAGCTAGTTATGTAGTGATAATTTTGATCAATCATTACATGTAATTATCCTCACTATATTCTTTTTCTGTGGTATTATATGCAGGATGAAGATGTATGAAATGAAAAAAGCTAGACGCTATGGCGTTGGGTTCATTGACCCAAATACCATTAATCAAGACATATGGCAGATTGAATGTTGTCGAGATGATGTAGAAGAAAGCATGCTAGAGTTCTTGAAGCGCCTCAATACCAATGAAGATATACTACTTCCTTACAACTTCCCGTGAGTCACACTGTCTTGTACTACAAATTCTGTTTTTGCTTACTAGCTAGCTAGATGTTAATAATTAAGTGTATACGGTTTACGGTAGTTGATTAATTTTATGCACATGCCCGCTTAATTAAGACATGCAAACATGTGCGTATGCAGTTGGCACTGGGTCTTGTTAGACATTAAAGTTGAGGAAGGAAAAGTTGAATTACTGGACTCACTAACTAAAGAAGATACAGACTACACCATCGTGAAGGGGATAGTCAACAGGTAATTTCAATCATTATTAACTATTAATTAGTTCCTGATATGAACTATTTAATAACCCCTTTATTAATTTTCTTTGCCGGCGGGCAGGGCATGGGAAAAGTTCATCAAGGTGACTCCAGACACGTGGCCAAAAAAGTTATTTTGGCATCGACCCAAGGTAAGTAATTAAGTAGTACTAGCTAGCTACCATCTCTTTAATTCTTGTTTCAATATCATTATCTGATTCAATTCCATTCTCGTAAAGGCCCTGAGGCAGGCGAAAGGGAATAATCTATGTGCATACTACGTTTGCGAGAACATTCGCATGATGACGTGCGAAAGGAGCAGATCTGATAGACAGGACTGGGTACGTTTTTATCAGAACACTATTCACACCATTATCGATATCTAGTCACACAACTAACACACATGCATATTGATCTCCTTCTTAACAGTTCAGATCGGTGCGGAATAAGCTCCCACCATCGGACCGCATACAAGCACTTCAAGAGGAAATAGCCGGATTTTTGCTCGATCAGGTCATAGATCCGAAAGGAGAATACTATTACCCGCTACCGCCCCCATGAACCACTTTTCATCGTGCTCCGAAGGCACCAAGGCAACATGTAGTAGAAATTGTATATGTATATACATGTGTATATGTGTGAATAGTTAATGGTGTTGGCTGTGAGACATTCGATGATAT
>NC_057807.1:670800229-670815684 GCF_018294505.1 Triticum aestivum | reverse complement strand
GTACAATTTGTAGTCTTGTGAAATACCAGCAAACAAAAAAGAATTAAATGGAAAATAAAGCCAAATTGAAAACACAAAATTAAAGCAAAAATTAAAAAAAAAACACCTAAACATTTAGTACTGATTGGTGTTACCAAACGGTACTAATGTCCTACACGCACACGAGCCTGGCTCGTGCCACGTGTTTGCACTTTAGCGCCGGTTCATGACGAACCGGTACTAAAGGGGGGGGGGCCTTTAGTCCCCACTCTTTAGTGCCGGTTCTGCACTAGTGACATATACACAGGTACAACACATACACATACATGTGGTCTAACAGTACATGCTCAAGATATCTAGATATAAAACATATATTTATCCTGGTATGTGAGTTTGCTCAAATAATTGAGGCACGGCAGGTCCATATACTCGTTCGTAGATGTATGAAACGATAAGATAACAACTGAGCGGCATAAACAGCTCTTTAAAGTGTAAACACAGTGGTCTCTCTAGTCTTTTCTCTATGCCTATATTTGATGTAATACACGATGGTATGAGAAAGATTGGACGCATTTACAACAGAACCAAGGAGGTGACATACTCGCTTAATGGTCATATCTTTAGTTGCAAGTTCTTGATTCTGAGATGCCCTGGAATGTTTTCTACCTCCGTGCACCAAACGTATCACTTGTGTGTATAGATCGTGTATTCATAGGAGTCCTGGCCCCTGGGCATTGTCAGCAATTGTGATATATGCCTTCGTTGAGCTGAATGAGCCGAGAGTGTACTCGAGTACTTCCGGCGTACGTAAACGGCATGCAAGCCTGTTATGTTGATCTCAACTGATTGAGTGACGGTGTATCTGACCAATACAAATTAGGGAGGTCATAATTGAATTGTGAGCAATCCAGGTTGTACTTCAGCCTCTAGTAACATGGTTACTGCTTTATCAGAGTGTGTGACGATAAAGGATGGGCAAATGACCTTAAGAAAGCAGAGTTTGTAAGTTTCTGCACTCTTTTACGTAAAAATCACATGGCTTCAAAGAGATCTTCCACATTTTTCTAAATCATCTGATGGGACCTTATCCGCGACAATAATATTACCATGTGAGAAATGACAAATAGCAACCCGTTTTTCCTACCCACAGAATTTTTTATTAGATGGTTAGTTTGCTCTTTCCTTTTTCCTGTAAGTGCCAATTTGTTTTTGTTTTTTCAGTAAGTGTCATCCAATAAATAGTCAGTCACACTGAAGTGTTGTGATTCCATCAGTAAAACTTTCTATATATCCAAGTGATTTATCTTTTGCAAAAAAGAACAGATTCAATGGTACAGTATTAGAAAAACCGACGAATATCTGCTTAATGAGAAAAACAAATAGTATGCTGGCTATGTGGTAAGTGAGAAGTCACACTGAATCGTTAACTTGTTTCTATACAATACTTTTTGTTACATTTGTTGGAATTCCATGATCATCGTTGATAAGATTTCTTTTAGCCCTTCCCATGAAGTCACACATGAACTCACCATATATAATTGCTCATGAGAAAAAATAGGTCTAAGGAGTAGATTATTGAGAGCGTCTAACCTTGGCTCTTGTTAATAGTCATACTATAGCATAATCAAACCTGAAACTGGCATCGCCACAATATAAATAGCCACTTGATACTTGGTGCATCCAAAACAATCCTCGGAATACAAACATGTTCGCCTTTGTGAGCTCTGGTAATAATCTCTTGTTCAAACACGCTTTCGCCCAGCCTTATGACCAGGAATAGTGTGCAATTGCATAGCACCAAAGATTGATTTATATTTCTCAAAAGCCTAATAGGCACACCAATTTTCAGGCTGATTTCATGGCCTGCAAAATTATTAATTTTTTTGAAATGCAAAAGCTTTGGGGACAATAACATATCAGCAGTGCCAACAATCATGTCAATATACAATTCAAACGGACATGCAAAAGAAAAAGGATGAGCACATAACCTGAAGAGGTGGCCGCGGTGTCCATGAATAGAAGTTTGTATCTTTTAAATTCGTAGAAGGGCATACCAGTATGTTTGAAACTGACAGTGGGGTATTTAGTTTTGACAGAGCAAATATTATATATCAACCTTGAGTTTGTTGAGGAGGGTAGGTAATAGTATACTGGTGCTAGTTTAGCTGGATGTATAACTACCACTAAATAAACCGGAGTAGTTGAGACTCTCAGCAGCCTATTTTGTAACTATGAATCATCGAATGAAATTAGTTTGCCGATGAAAAAACCTGAGGCGCGAAAAATAAAAAATAAACGGAGAGTGGGGTACTTAGTTTGTAGATGGTTAGCTGAGTTTATATTGCCCTCTTTTCGATAGAATTCGATGAATTTAGGATGGTGTTGCTCTGAATTCCGTTGGATTATTTGTTGTCCAGTTTAGTTTCATGTTCAAGATAACAAAGCAAATTGATGAGCGGCATGCATGAGCATATATTGTTCTTTAAGAGAAAACACATATAGCACATACTTTTATTTTGAGGTGATCACACACACACACACACACACACACACACACACACACACACACACACACACACACACACCAAACAAAACTCAAGAAGGAGAGACTGAAAAAAAATCATAGTTGATTATGAAAGAAATATCTAAATTTGAGTTGTATATCCACGAATCAAAAATAAAAGATGCAGAATAAAGTAACTGTAAGAGGAAGAGAGGAAATAAACAGGAGAGAGCAGCCATCGTTTCTTTTCATCCTCGGGAGCTTCCTGGCGACCTGATGTCATGTGGGGCGGGCATGCCGGATTCCCTCAACCTCCGCGCGTGCAACCACGACTCGGCGCTCAAACCACACACACGAATCCCCCGAAATCACTAGTTGAGGAGTATTCATTGTAAAGATCACTCCAACTTCTCAGGTTGTGACAAGTGGCGCACATGCAGCACGCCACTTGTTGCAACCGGGGAATTTTTCTTTTTTTCGTAGATCCGTTTATTTAAAATATTTTATCTCTCAAACCGTGCGTCCAAATCTTGAACCGCTTTTATTGTTGGATTCCTTGCGTCGAGATCTTCAAAACTAGATCCAATGTTAATAGATTTTGACGAACTTTTTTTCACGAAAAAAAATCGGACGAAAAAACCAAACTGAGAGCACGGGTTTTTTACCTTTCCGAAGGAGGCACGCCTGTGCCGCTCATGAAATCACAACCGTGCCTCTTACGAAAGCAAAACCGTGACTCTCGCAAAAAAAGAAAACGCGTTTTTCCCGTTTCAGAGGAGGCACGGCCGTGCTTCTTGCGGAAGCAAACTGTGCCTCTCGCGAAAAAAACCAGAAAACGCGTTTTTTATTTATTTTCGAAAGGCACGGCCGTGACTCTCGCTAAAGAACAACAGTGCCTCTCACGAAAGCAAAACCGTAACTCTCGCGAAAAAAAAATAAAAAGCGCGTTTTTTTCGTTTCCGAGAGGCACGGCCTTGACTCTCGCGAAAGGAAAAAACAGAAAACTCGTTTTTTTCGTTTTCGAGAGGCACGGCCGTGACTCTCGCGAAAGCAAAACCGTGCCTCTCACGGAAGCAAAACCGCGACTCTCGCGAAAGGGAAAAAATGCGTTTCTTCGCAAAAAAAATCTCAAAAAAAAAGTTTTGATCGAAAAGCTAAGAAAGACCGGTGGAAAACCAAAACGTCGGAAAAAACCGAAAAACCTGTTTAAAAAGCCGAAAACGCATGCGGAAAAATAAAAAAAATAAAATCCAGAGGGAGCGCCCCCGCGACACATGGCGAATGGCTGAAAGCGCGCCAAGTAGCACTGATCCTTGCGAGGCTCCCGAAGGAGCGCTCATTAACTAGTTGCTCTCCGACATACCGTTGTCTGGCTAGTCGCACAAGCACCTCTTCTCTGCTCTCCCTCCCTTGATCCCAAAATTAATCCCCCCAACCTAGCTGAAGGCTGCGGTGGCGGCAAGTGAATCCAAGTCGGCCGGCTTGCCCTCTCCAGCTCTCTCTCGGTCCCTCCCCTCCCCTCCGCTAGGCCCTCTCCCTCCCCTCCTTCGTCCCCCAATGGTCCAGCCCCGCCCTCCTCTCCGCGGTCGACCGTCTCCGGCTGTACTACTCCCCAGCTCCCCTCCCGCTGGCCGACCCACTCCCTGTCTTCCTTCCCTCTCCTCGGCCTCCGGCAAACGGTAGTCCGGCTCCACCCTCCCCACCACGTCCGGCCCTCTCGTTCGACAGGTCTCCATCCACCCATTACTGCATCCATCTCCATCAAAGTACTCTTTTCCTCTGTTTTTATAACAAATTTGAATATTTTTTGTAAGATGACACTGCTTAATGCATGTGATTCCTCAAACCTGTGAATTGTGATTGTGATGTAGTAGATGATTGCTAGATAGGCATTGAACTATCTGCTTTGTTTTATGTGTTTGTGATGTAGATGTAGAAGGATGTTAGCAAAATGGGTGATGAATATTTGAACAATTACTTGGTTACATTTGTTGAGAGAGAATTCTTCAAGCAAGTTAAAGATGGGAATGCTATCAATATCTTCCAAAGAGGATTGTAAAGTTATATTGTAATTTCCTTAACTGTTTGTAATCTTCCTTAATTGTTCGAGATAATGCCACAATGATATTTTGCTACTATTATCGATGTACGGTCATTGAGTCATTGATGTTGCCACACCGTTCAAAAAATCTTCTGATTCAGCGATTAATCTTCCGATTTACCGCTAATCGGGGGGTGACCGATAATATTATGCCTTACCTTCACCCTTTATCTTTTGGACCAATTTATTACTCTGACAAGCGATTTAACAGGAATCTATGGATAAATCGGACCTATTCATAGCACTATGTTTGCAAAAACTATGTTTATTTATGTTTTATGGTCCTTGTTACGCAATATGTACCGTTGTCTTACTTTGTTTGTGTTGGGGAACGTTGCATGGAAACAAAAAAAATTCTACGCACATGCAATGATCTATCCATGAAGATGCATAACAATGAGGGGGAGAGTGTGTCTACGTACCCTCGTAGACCGTAAGTGGAAGCGTTTCACAACGTGGTTGATGTAGTCGAACTTTCTTCGCGATCCAGCAGATCTAGTACCGAACGTACGACACCTCCGCGCTCAGCACACGTTCAGCTCAGTGATGTCCTCCGCCTTCTTGATCCAGCAAGACGGCGAGGTAGTGGATGAGTTCCGGCAGCACGACGGTGTGGTGACGGTGATGGTGATGTGATCTCCGCAGGGCTTCGCCTAAGCACTATGAAAATATGATCGAAGGTGTAAACGGTGAAGAGGGATGCCGCACACGGCTAACAATTGATCTGGAGTGTGCTAGGCGCCCCCCTCCCACATATATATAGGCGGGAAGGAGGGATGAGCAGCCATAGGAGGCGCCCAAGTAGGAGGAATCCTACTTGGAGTCTCTCCCAAGTTGCCCTCCTGCCATATATAACTGAGGGGGGAGGAAAGAGGGGGGAGGGAAGGAAAGGAGTCCTCCTCCACACTTTTCTTTCCCTTCCCTCTTTCCTTCTCCTCCTAGGCCGGCCTGCTATGGGGGCTCACCAGCCCCTTGTGGCTGGTATGTTCCCTCTCTTTTGGCACATAAGGCCCATAACTTTGCCGGGGTGCCCGGAACCCCTTCCGGTGACCCGATAAGTACCCGGTAACCCCGAAACATTTCCGGTGTCCGAATACCATCGTCTCATATATCAATATTTACCTCTTGATTATTTCGATACTCCTCGTCATGTCCTAATCTCTTCCAGGACTCCGAACAACATTCGGCCACCAAATCATATAACTCATATAACACTATATCGTCAACGAACGTTAAGCGTGCGGACCCTACGGGTTCAAGAACTATGTTAATCGAGACACCTCTCTGGTCAATAATCAATAGCGAAATCTGGATGTGCATATTGGCTCCTACATATTTTACGAAGATCTTTATCGGTCAAACCGTTATGACAATATACGTAATTCCCTTGTCCATCGGTATGCTACTTGTCCGAGATTCGATCGTCGGTATCTCTATATCTAGTTCAATCTCGTTACCGGAAAGTCTCTTTACTCGTTCCGTAATACATCACCTCGTAACTAACTCCTTAGTCATTTGCTTGCAAGCTTATGATGTGTATTACCGTGAGGGCCCAGAAATACCTCTCCGAAACTCGGAGTGACAAATCATAATCTTGATCTATGCCAACTCAACAAATATCTTCGGAGATACGTGTAGAGCATCTTTATGATCACCCAGTTACGTTGTGACGTTTAATAGCACACAAGGTATTCCTCCGGTACGGGAGTTGCATAATTTCATTGTCGAAGGAATATGTATTTGACATAAAGAAAGC
Organism: Triticum aestivum; assembly: GCF_018294505.1. Taxonomy (NCBI): domain Eukaryota; kingdom Viridiplantae; phylum Streptophyta; class Magnoliopsida; order Poales; family Poaceae; genus Triticum; species Triticum aestivum. The sequence continues at coordinate 670,809,345 of NC_057807.1, read as the reverse complement.
AATAGCAATAAATTGAACGATCATTATGCTAAGCTAACGGATGGGTCTTGTCCATCACATCATTCTCCTAATGATGTGATCCCGTTATCAAATGACAACGCATGTCTATGGTTAGAAAACCTTAACCATCTTTGATCAATGAGCTAGTCTAGTAGAGACTTACTAAGGACACGGTATTTGTTCATGTATTCACACATGTATTTCAGTTTCCAAATAATACAATTCTAGCATGAATAATAAACCTTTATCATGAATCAGAAAATATAAAATAACAACTTTATTATTTCCTTTAGGGCATATTTCCTTCATATACAAGGATCCAGAGGCTAGGAATCAAGATAACACTTCTGTCCAATATTGTTTTGGTGTTGAATGTAGCGTATATTAGTGTTGGGAACCTGAGATTTGCAAAAAATATCTGATTAATAGTCGACCGATAAAATCGATTAATCGGTTGATTTTCATTTAATATCTAATCCCTAGCTAACCGAGACAATAACGATAAGTGATATCCTCAACATTGTGTTTCCATCTTATTGTATATTTTTTGTTCTATTACTGTGGCAAAAAAATTTACAAGAATAGCCGGGAGCTAATTCCTGGCTCCGCTACTGGTATATATGTGACATGGATGCGACACGGAGAGTATTACAGACAATAGTGTTAATCTCAACAAACGCCACGGAGCAGTTGTTAAGATTAAAAGTAATTCTTTTGATACAAAACCTTTTCTGTTAACCGTCGGCAGAGAATCTAAAACGCGATTGAGTGCAGTTAAGCTGTACAATACACGCTTTGTTTCTAAATATATGACGTCTAGTTGGTTCAGTTTATAAACTACTAAAACATCTTATATTAAGGAACATGGTAGTAAGAGCATCTCCACCCATTCCATGGAAGGCCCCCAGGAGCAATTTTTCAATGCCGGCGGACAAAAAAAATTCCACTCACGCCCCCACAAGCTCGATTATCATTTGGACCACTGGCAGCCTCCCACACCCTCTCTCCTCTCTCTCATCTCTTTTTCCTCCCAGGCCCACCCATGTGCATGCCTCCACATCACCCTCATCTCTTTTTCCTCTCGCCTCTCTTTTCTTTTAGCTGTTGGGTGGGGGCACGGCTGGGAATTTTTTTTTCCCCATGCCAAAATTTTTGCCGGCATTGACCCCAACCGGCTGAAAAATGGCTCATGGGAGGTCAAACGAGTGAGATGCTCTAAGTCGTATGATAAGAGCATCTCCAGCCGTTGGCCCCCCAGGGGGCGCGTAAAATCGCCGTCTGGGGACGAGTTGGCGCTAAAATCGGCGTGAGGGCGAGCGGGTTCCCAGCCGCCGGCCCCAGGGCCGCCCCCCAGACGCCATTTATGTTAAAAAAAGGATATTTGGCAAAGTTCGGTAAATTGAACAAATTATTCAGCTAAAGTTCAGCAAACTGGACATATATTCGACATATTCGACATTACATAGCAAAGTTATTTAAAAAAGGTCGCAACTACAACTATTTAAGGGCCGAAGAAGTCATTGAGCGCGGCGAAGTCGCTGACATCGCTGCCATCCTCGTGGTCGGCGCCGGCGTCCTTCTCCTCCTTGATGCGGTCGCCACTACTGGACCCCTGCCCGGCGTCGCGCTGGCGGACCGGTGGCGGCGACGCATCATCGTTGCTGTCGTCGAGGACGACGACGCCTCCCTCGTCGCGGCCGCGGCGCCGAACGGTGAACTGCTCGTAGGCACGACACTAACGCTCCAGCTCCATGCACGCCCAGTCTTCGCGCGTCCATTTCAAGGTCGCCGCGTCGTCGAGCTCCTCCTTGACGCCGCCTGTGAGCCCGGGCTCCGCCTTCACGGTGGCGAGCCTCGGCTTCGTCTTCGATTTGACGTAGCGCGGAGGAGCCGAGGAGGAGGCGCGCCGGCCGCCCTAGTTGATGACGATGTCAGGACTGCGGGTGCGCGGGCCGAGCGGCGTTTCCACTGCGGGCTCGGCCTTGACGCCGAACACCGCCGGCGAGCCGGAAGAATGGGAAGATGAGCGGGAGGAGGAGTGAGAGGAGGAAGTCGAGGAGGAGCCGAACCTCCTGGGCATCCATTGCCCGGCGCTCCGGCGAGGGACCGGGGCGGCCGTCGCGGCAGGGTATGCCAGCGGCGGGTGATTGCCACCCTCGAGGTGCTCTAGCACATCGTGAAGCGTGCGGCCGGGGGCGCCCCGCCGTACGCGACGCCCCTCGCTGTTCTTGATGCCCCCCACCACCGGCACCCCGTTGGTGGGCGCCAGCCTCTGCGTCTGCCGGTGCTGGAAGTACGCTGCCCACGATGCGTGGTTGTCGGCGGCGTACTGGGGGAGGGCGCGCTGCTCCTCCGTCAGGGACGCCCGCACGCTGTCGACCTCGGCGGCGAAGATGGCGGGAGCACATCGACGTCGGGCACCGGGGGAATGGGACGCCCCCGTTGCTGAGCCTCCACCCTGTCGGCCTGGCGCGCATGTCTAGTGGCGCAGGGATGTTCGCCTCGAACAAGAGATAGGCCTCCCACTCGTGGAGCGAGCAGCGGCCGAAGCCGTTCGCCGCCGCCGCATCGCCGGGTAATCGCGCAGCCATCGGATGGGCTTGGGGAGAGAGGGGAGGGAAGGAACGTCGGCGGGCGGCTGCACACGGGGAGAGAGGCAGAGCTCGGCGGCGACTGTGGGCTGGTGTGGCCAGAGGCGACGGGGAGGCACTGGTTTTATAGCCCCGCGATGTGTGTACGCGTGGCGGGAGGGGAGGCGTCGCCGAGCCGCCCGTGACGCGCCGCCCATAATGAGGAATCAATGGCAAGGCTGACCGGCGGCAACCTTGCCATTGATTCCACGCGGGAAACCGAGGTGTTCCAAGGACGACGAGGCGCGCGTCGCTGACTCGGCGGGCCTGCGGTTCTTTCACGCCAAAATCGCTCGCCCCAGCGCCCCCCAGCACACCGGGTTCAACCTGGGTCCGCCGGCGCTAATTTCGCCCCAAACCGGCGAAAAAAACAGACTTCCGGGGACGTGACTGGACTGTTTTTCGGCGCCGGCGCGAAAAAACCGTCTGAGAGGACGCATTGGGAGTATGGCTGGAGATGCTCTGAGCACGATGGTCCGCCTTCTAATGCCTGCACCTGGGAAGAAGATGATATGATAAGAATGGGCCACAACGAATGTTTTTTTTTTCCAGATAAATGACTTTGGCGGCACGTCGGTCCGGGAGTTTGGCGAAAGGAATGGAACGGATGACGACGCCGCATACGCACTGACGGCCCCCGGACCTGCAGGCACAGACGCCGCTGGATAACGATGCGTGCATATTCTATCTAATCTAGTCACTCTGCTCCAGCACTGAAGCAGATTTGTTCCGAGCTGGTGGACCCTGCAAACGTTTCTAATATCTATCTATCGGGAAGCTTCCAGTATGTAGACTCTGTCTTCGATGCCACCGATCTTGTGAGTACGTTTCTATTTATTCTTCCTGGTAGGAACATGGTAGTATCAGAATCAGATGCTACGGAGGTACCGATAACGACGCTCTGACCAATGGCTACTTGCAGGTTAGATAAGCACACAGACTACAAAGCCTCGGCCCCAGGTTTTGTTAGGACGGAAACCACTCCACTAGCCCCAGTGCCACTCCGGATATGATCCACAATCCCGTGTGCTAATCCGGCCGGTGTCTGTTGTAGCAGTACTAGTACCTTCCAGTACTGTCCAAACAAAGTCAAGCACTCAACTCAAGCCCCGCTGCAGACATATATAAATAGGACCAGATCCATCGATGATGCTTATCAGTTATCAACTACTCTTCGGTACCATTCGCAGCTACACATTCTTGTCTATTCGATCCTACCACATCCTTCTCAAGAAGAAGTTGATCATCCTAATCCTAGCTAGAGCCTGGATGGGGTCTCTGATGGCCGGCTGGGATTCGCCGGTTCTTGGCCATGACACCAAAGGTACGCGGCCACACGCACGCTCCACTTACTGCTTGCACCCATGTTTATGTTTTTCGGTTGCTTGCTTTGATCGTCAAAAATAAATAAATAAAAATAATTATGTGTGTGTAAGCAGCTCGTGTGATGAGGAACCGGTCCCTGACGAAGGAGGAGGTGGAGGCCTTCTGGCGGCAGCGCAGGAAGCCGGCGCCGGAGGACGTCACCTCGCCGCTCAGCTCCCCTGGTCGACCTATGGAGAAGAGCCCGCTGGGAAGCTCGCAGACGCAGAGGAGCAGGTCACCGGCGTCGTCTCCGGTGGCTGGCGGCCACGAGGAGATCGACGCCGCCGACGCCGGCAAGAGCCGGGACTGGTACGTGACGATTGCGACCAACCGCCGATGATGACACTGTACTTTGATTTGACGTGGTTAGTTCGTCTGATCTTGATCTTGATATGTTAAGGGCTTCTTTGATTCAAAGGAATTTCATGGGACTTTTGGAGGGTTAGAATCCTTAGGATTTTTCCTACATTTGTCGTTTGATTCACAGGATTGAATCCTATAGGATTTTTTTCTATGGAATCAAGTGTACTACATTTCATTGAAAATCTAGCATCCACTCTAACCTTTTTTTTCAATTCCTTTATTTTTCCTGTAGCGTCAAACACTCTATCCTAATCCTATAGAATTCAAATGAACATGCCACTCAAATCCTGTATTTTCTCTATTCCCACGTTTCGAAAATCCTGCAAATCAAAGAGGGCCTAAATCTTTGTTTTGGGTCGGTGGGCAGGTGGACGAGGAGCAACTGGGCCTTCCTCAACGAACCGCCGCAGGAGGAGAGGCCGGGCACGGCGCACACCTACACGCCGCAGTTCCACGTCGCCGCCGGCAACGTCTGACCGGACATGTCCGTAGAGTGTACGCAATACTAGTACCACGTCACGCTGCTGGAATGCCTAGGCTAGGCCTACTGCCTGCACCTAGGATAGGTCATTCCCCCCTGTAAAATATCCATTGGTACAATATATGTATTGCAAATGTATATGCAAGTTGCATGTGTATTATCTATTATGTAAGTAAAGTACGGAGTGAATTTCAAAAGGATATAAAATTACAGGTTAACTTGGACTTTAGGCCAACTCCACTGCGCGCGACCCTATCTTGTCCGGGTGCGTCCATTTGGAGTAAAACGGACTAATAGCGCGGCCCAACGCGCGGCCTCAAACGGACAAATGTCCGGAATTCGTCCGTTTTCGATCCATCTCGGTCCCAAAGTTGCGCTCGGTTTGGGGTGAAACAGACGCGCCGCACGCCCTTTCCCCCCGTGGCCCGCCTGTCGGGGACACTAGCAGTCCCTCCCTCGCAACCCTTCAACCCTCTCTCTCCCGCCCCGCCCTGCCCCGCCGCCGGTGCCGCCGCTATTCTCCGGCCGCCTCCGCACCGCGCAGCCCCCGGCCGTCCATACCAAACCACGTGTAGACATGGCCGCCATCATGCCCGCGCTTTCGCCGTAGTTTTGGCCGTCGATCGGAGGAGGTTTGGCCGTCGCCGTCTTTGCCGGTGGCAGAGGAGACACGACCGCCGACGACGTACCACGGCGGCCGCGGCAACTTCCGACGGCTCCAGAGCGGCCAGTAGCCGACCGGCAACCACCCCTGCTGCGTCCAAGTGATCATGGCGGCCTTTTCGCCACCACGACCGCAAGGTGTTCGACATTTTGCCCACAAAGGTATGGACGGTGGAGACGAGTTCTTCTTCCACCACTTTCTTTGTTCATCGGACAATTCGTCGTCAGATGATGAAGATCTTGCGGTGGCTGCACTGGTCGTTCACGACCACATTCAACGGCAGCTTCCTCGGTACAGGGGGTCAGTCCCTGGCCATGCTCCCAACCTGAACCGCAACAGGAAGAGAGGCCACGCGCTGCTCTATGCCGATTACTTTTCCAACAAACCGCTCTTCAAGCCGGATAAATTCCGTCGCCGTTTTCGAATGGCAAGACATGTGTTCAATCGTATCCGAGAGGGAGTGGTTGCTCATGACCCATACTTCGAGTGCAAGACGGATGCCCTTGGCAAGCTTGGGTTCTCCTCTTACCAGAAATGCATCGCGGCCTTCCGCATGCTTGCGTATGGAATTGCAGGCGATCTGGTGGATGAGTACGTGCGTATGAGCGAGACAACATGTCTGATGTCAATGTACAAGTTCTGTCAGGCTGTTATCGAGGTGTTTGGCCCAGAGTACTTGAGGCAGCCAACTGCCGCTGATACAGAGAGATTGTTGGCGACCAACGCAGCTAGAGGCTTTCCAGGCATGCTTGACAGCATAGATTGTATGCACTGGAAGTGGAAGAACTGCCCATTTGCTTGGCAGGGCCAGTACAAGGGGCATGTCAGCGAGTGCACTGTCATATTAAAAGCGGTGGCATCGCAGGATCTTTGGATATGGCATTCGTTCTTCGGCATGGCAGGTTCTCACAATGATATCAACGTGTTGCAACGTTCTTCAGTCTTCGCGAGGCTTGCAGAAGGTCGCTCCCCACCTGTCAACTTTGAGATCAACGACCACCAGTACAACAAAGGATACTATCTAGCTGATGGTATATATCCTCAGTGGTCAACTTTTGTGAAGACAATCTCGAAGCCCCAAGATGACAAGAGAAAGAGATTTTCCCAAATGCAAGAGAGTGCTAGAAAGGATGTGGAACGTGCTTTTGGTGTGCTTCAATCCCGATGGGGCATCGTTCGATACCCTGCACTGTCATGAGATGAAAGGAAGCTTTGGGAGGCGATGACTGCTTGTGTGATCATGCACAACATGATCGTCGAGGACGAGCGTGATGATAGTATCTTCGACCAAGGATTTGATTTTCAAGGTGACAATGTTGAGCTCCTGCACCAAGAACCGGCCACGTTTGATCAGTTTGTCCAGTTCCATCGTGAGCTGCGTGATTGGCACACTCATAAGGCTCTTCAAAATGACTTGATTGAGCATGTGTAGGAGCATATTGGCAACCGATAGATGTATTGGTTCGTTTTATGTTCATTCAAGACAATTTCGATTTGGTTGTAAAACTATCTTTATTAGAGACAATTTCGATTGGGTTGTAAAACTATTTTAATTTTCAAGCAATTAATATTTGGACGTGCAAACTTGTTTTTATATGAAAATATGGGCATTTTAGGCCCTGGTGGACGGGATGGGGCAAACGGATGCGGCCGCGCGCTGGGCGCACGGCCGCCGCATCCCAGGACAGGCCCGGACACGACCCCATTGCCCTACCCAAAACGGACAGAATCTAGACAAAACGAACGTCCGTTTAGGGTCGCGCGGTGGAATTGGCCTTATAGCACATACATAAAGACCGAAGTACAAGGAGCTGCTTTCCCACTGGTTTTTCATCCACTTAATTTTCTTCATCGCAACTCGCTCTGGATTTCTGCTACCTTTCCCACTATTTTTATATTGTGATATTTTGTCTCTTTTTTGTTCTTTTCCCTTTTAAATATTTAAAATTCCCAAAAAAATTAAAAAACCATGACTTTTTCCCCTAAAATTCATGATTTTTAAATATCCATGTATAGTTTTCAAATTGGTGATTGTTTTAAATTTACAAAAGTAATTTAAATTTGTAAATATTTTTTGAGAATTCTTGAAATTTAAACAAATCACCCACATTTTAGAAGTTTCTGATCACTTTCTAAATTCATGAATATTTTATTGAGACCCAAGATTGTTTTTTTCAAATCTCTGAGCATTTTTCATTTTTTGAAAAATTAATACAATTCGTGAATATTTTTAAATTTGGGACGTACACCCTTTGTCCCTATTTACATGGCACACACATATTACAAAGTCCAACTCTGACCATAAAATTGACCAATAAACACATGGATCATGTGTCACAAAAATATAGTACTATTCAATTCATAGTAAAATGTAGTTTCCGATGATATAATTTTTGTGACTCATAATTAATATATTTTGGTGAAACTGATGGTCAAAGTTTATGCGTACAAACAAAGGACGCCATATAAATAGTTAACAAGGGGAGCATAAATTTTCATTTGAGAGAAATAGCCCAAAAAACAAATCGACAAATCAACCAACTGCAGCTATTATTGTCCGTAGAGAGCGAAACAGACCGACCCATATCGCTTAATCCGTTAGAATAGGAGGTCACAAGAAAATTTGACTCCCTATATGACGCTCTTTGTGTCACTTTGTCGATGAGATGCATAGAGCGCTTGTGACTATCGCTGGCCTAGTTAGCCATGTATCTATACCGAGCGCTGTATTTTTTTGGTTTAACTATCTTTTTTCTTATACTAGTACGCGGGTACGTGCATAGCACGTGCAATGTTCAATTCATAGATACAATTCTTCCATCTTTTTTTTCGCAAAAGAAAAAGCTAACACATGGCTCTTGAAAATTCTAACAAATCAAATGTTATGTTTTATTTGTTATATCCCCAAAAAAGTTGTTGTGACAGTTATCACAATATCACTTATCACTCCTACCATGGGTGGTTCGGATGCAAACGTAATAAAGTTTTGTCTAGCGATGCATAACATAAAAAAGAATTATCTTATAATCACATTTGTTCTTGGAAGAATAATAATTTTATGGTTTCAAAACTTAGAAGAAAATGCACACACTGAAAAATTATCAATCAGATATTAGTACCATGTTATAATCTCTAGAAAACGCAATATTCCGCACAAATGCACAAACGGGGAACAAAGTTTGGCCACATAAAATCCTATTATGCCTTGTGCACACGTGAACAACTTACCATACACACCATCCTCTGCTATTTGCGTATGGCCACAAGAAATCCTATGATGCTAATGTAAGAGAAGGTGGGAGAGTGGAGCACAAGACACTGGAGTGGCTGCAAACTGCAGCGCTGCATGTACCGGAAGTGTAGAAGCAACCCACAATAAACAATTCTGGAGGCTCTAGATTTCTCCAGAGTGAAGTGCGCTTGCACAGAGTACTACTGTAGATGCGAATCCCTCTACTTTGGACCGTAGGATCAATGGCGGAGCTATGTAGCTTCCTGGAGGGGCTGTGGCCCCCCAATATTGAAGCAATTTGTGAAGAAAAAAATATTAAGAGGATTTAGATAAGAACTTTTTTAGCTTTTGGCCCCCCCAAGCACTCACATTTTAACTTTC